>NC_057808.1:522247274-522290878 GCF_018294505.1 Triticum aestivum | reverse complement strand
ATACTTCGATAATTTTAGTTGCATCAATTTTATATAATTTTAGTTTCAATAATACTAGAGGTTGCTTATAATGTTTTGAATAGAAAATACTTTGATCATTTTAGTTTCATAAATTTTATTTATGTTATTAAAGTTTATTTTATTTTGTTTCTACTTATATATTTTATTAAAGTTTATATTATTTTGTTTCTAATTACTTATTTATTTCATTTGTTATTTTTCATGCATTTACTAATTATTTTGAGCTATAAGACCCTAAAATTGAAAAGCATTTCAAATGAACTCTGAAAAGGTTTAAAGTTGGCATCGTATCATCATTTCATCCACATAGCATGTGCAAGAAAGTTGAGAGGGTTACGGCAAAAACTAGATGCACTTCGTGTACAAAACGGACAATGGTATCATACTTGTCTGTTACAAAGTTGGCATGGTATCATCATAATAGTTGCGGGAGAAAGTCTTCACTTTTTATTCGCTTGTGTCATTTGCTTATTGCGCCATAACCATGGATAATATTCATCGTTTATCAGGATGCTTGGGTCAGCCTTGACTTTGAAGGGAGGAATTTCATGAAACTTTTCATAATCTTCAGACATGTCTGTCTTGCCCTCCACTCCCACAATGTCCCTTTTTCCTGAAAGAACTATGTGGCGCTTTGGCTCATCATATGATGTATTCGCTTCCTTATCTTTTCTTTTTCTCGGTCTGGTAGACATGTCCTTCACATAGATAACCTGTGCCACATCATTGGCTAGGACGAACGGTTCATCAGTGTACCCAAGATTGTTCAGATCCACTATTGTCATTCCGTACTGTGGGTCTACCTGTACCCCGCCTCCTGACAGATTGATCCATTTGCACTTAAACAAAGGGACCTTAAAATCATGTTCGTAGTCAAGTTCCCATATGTCCATTATGTAACCATAATATGTGTCCTTTCCCTCTCGGTTGCTGCATCAAAGCGGACACCGCTGTTTTGGTTGGTGCTCTTTTGATCTTGGGCGATCATGTAAAATGTATTCCCATTTATCTCGTATCCTTTGTAAGTCAATACAGTCGAAGATGGTCCCCTGGACAACGAGTACAACTCATCACAAACAGTGGTGCCACCTCTGAGACGTGTTTCCAACCAACTGCTGAAAGTCCTGATGTGTTCACATGTAATCCAGTCGTCACACTGCTCCGGGTGTTTGGAGCGCAGACTGTTCTTGTGTTCATCGACATACGGGGTCACCAAGGTAGAGTTGTGTAGAACTGTGTAGTGTGCTTGAGACCAAGAATATCCGACCCTGCATATTATTGAGTCCGCTCCAAGCGTGCCTTTTCCAGCCAGTCTCCCCTCATACCGCGATTTAGGGAGACCTATCTTCTTAAGGCCAGGAATGAAGTCAACACAAAACCCAATGACATCCTCTGTTTGATGGCCCATGGAGATGCTTCCTTCTGGCCTAGCGCGGTTACAGACATATTTCTTTAGGACTCCCATGAACCTCTCAAAGGGGAACATATTGTGTAGAAATACGGGCCCCAGAATGACAATCTCGTCGACTAGATGAACTAGGACGTGCGTCATGATATTGAAGAAGGATGGTGGGAACACCAGCTCGAAACTGACAAGACATTGCGCCACATCACTCCTTAGCCTTGGTATGATTTCTGGATCGATCACCTTCTGAGAGATTGCATTGAGGAATGCACATAGCTTCACAATGGCTAATCGGACGTTTTCCGGTAGAAGCCCCCTCAATGCAACCGGAAGCAGTTGCGACATAATCACGTGGCAGTCATGAGACTTTAGGTTCTGGAACTTTTTCTCTGGCATATTTATTATTCCCTTTATATTCGACGAGAAGCCAGTCGGGACCTTCATACTGAGCAGGCATTCAAAGAAGATTTCTTTCTCTTCTTTCGTAAGAGCATAACTGGCAGGACCTTCATACTGCTTCGGAGGCATGCCATCTTTTTCGTGCAAACGTTGCAGGTCCTCCCATGCCTCAGGTGTATCTTTTGTCTTCCCATACATGCCCAAGAAGCCTAGCAGGTTCACGCAAAGGTTCTTCGTCACGTGCATCACGTCGATTGAAGAGTGGACCTCTAGCTCTTTCCATTAGGGTAGGTCCCAAAACATAGATTTCTTCTTCCACATGGGTGCGTGTCCCTCAGCGTCATTCGGAATAGCTAGTCCGCCGGGACCCTTTCCAAAGATTACGTGTAAATCATTGACCATAGCAAGTACGTGATCACCGGTACGCATGGCGGGCTTCTTCCGGGGATCTACCTTGCCTTTGAAATGCTTGCCTTTCTTTCGACATTGATGATTGGTCAGAAGAAATCGACGATGGCCCAGGTACACATTCTTCCTGCATTTGTCCAGGTATATACTTTCAGTGTCATCTAAACAGTGCGTGCATGCGTGGTATCCCTTGTTTGTCTGTCCTGAAAGGTTACTGAGAGAGGGCCAATCATTGATGGTTACAAACAGCAACGCGTGCAGGTTAAATTCCTCCTGTTTGTGCTCATCCCACGTACGTACACCGTTTCCATTCCACAGCTGTAAAAGTTCTTCAACTAATGGCCTTAGGTACACATCAATGTCGTTGCCGGGTTGCTTAGGGCCTTGGATGAGAACTGGCATCATAATGAACTTCCGCTTCATGCACATCCAAGGAGGAAGGTTATACATACATAGAGTCACGGGCCAGGTGCTGTGATTGCTGCTCTGCTCCCCGAAAGGATTAATGCCATCCGCGCTTAAACCAAACCATACGTTCCTTGGGTCAGCTGCAAACTCAGCCCAGTACTTTCTCTCAATTTTTCTCCACTGCGACCTATCAGCGGGTGCTCTCAACTTCCCGTCTTTCTTACGGTCCTCACTGTGCCATCGCATCAACTTGGCATGCTCTTCATTTCTGAACAGACGTTTCAACCATGGTTTTATAGGAGCATACCACATCACCTTCGCAGGAACCCTCTTCCTGGGGGGCTCGCCGTCAACATCACCAGGGTCATCTTGTCTGATCTTATACCGCAATGCACCACATACCGGGCATGCATTCAGATCCTTGTACGCACCGCGGTAGAGGATGCAGTCTTTAGGGCATGCATGTATCTTCTGCACCTCCAATCCTAGAGGGCATACGACCCTCTTTGCTGCGTATGTACTGTCGGGCAATTCGTTATCCTTTGGAAGCTTCTTCTTCAATATTTTCAATAGCTTCTCAAATCCTTTGTCAGGCACAGCATTCTCTGCCTTCCACTGCAGCAATTCCAGTACGGTACCGAGCTTTGTGTTGCCATCTTCGCAATTGGGGTACAACCCTTTTTTGTGATCCTCCAACATGCGATCGAACTTCAGCTTCTCCTTTTGACTTTCGCATTGCGTCCTTGCATCGACAATGACCCGGCGGAGATCATCATCATCGGGCACTGGTTCCTCTTGATCTTCAGCAGCTTCCCCCCTTGCAGCATCATTGGGCACATCGTCTGGTTCCTCTTGATCTTCAGCAGCTTTCCCCGATGCAGCATCACCATATTCAGGGGGCACATAGTTGCCATCGTCCTCTTCTTCTTCGCCGTCTTCCATCATAACCCCTATTTGTCCGTGCCTCGTCCAAACATTATAGTGTGGCATGAAACCCTTGTAAACCAGGAGGGTGTGAAGGATTTTCCGGTCAGAGTAAGACTTCGTATTCCCACATATAGGGCATGGACAACACATAAAACCATTCTGCTTGTTTGCCTCAGCCACTTCGAGAAAATCATGCACACCCTTAATGTACTCGGAGGTGGGTCTGTCACCGTACATCCATTGTCGGTTCATCTGCGTGCATTATATATAATTAAGTGTGTCAAAAACCATTACAGAACATCATGAATAGATAATTAAGTGACAAAATTAATAGAAGTTCATCATCAGATTAAAACCAAAGAACATACATAGTTCTCATCTAACAACATATATATAGCTCTCCAGAGCATCTAATTAATTAAACCATACATTGAAACTATGTAAAACATTTCAATGCGAAAACAAATGCGATCATAATCGCAACCAAGGTAACAATTGATCCAACGGCATAATGATACCAAGCCTCGGTAAGAATGGCATATTTTCTAATCTTTCTAATCTTCAAGCGCATTGCATCCATCTTGATCTTGTGATCATCGACGACATCCGCAACATGCAACTTCAATATCATCTTCTCCTCCTCAATTTTTTTTATTTTTTCCTTCAAGTAATTGTTTTCTTCTTCAACTAAATTTAACCTCTTGACAATAGGGTCGGTTAGAATTTCCGGTTCAACCACCTCCTAGATAAATAAAATCTATGTCACGTTGGTCGGCATATTTGTCATAAACAATAAATGAACCAAATAGTTATAAAAAGATAATATATACCACATCCGAATCATAGACAGGACGAGGGCCGACGGGGGCAGATACCAAAACCACCGCACTATGTAATAAGAAGGAATAATAAAAGTAACAAAATTAGACAAGTATCTATCTAAAGTAAGAATTTTTTTTCTTTTCAAAAAGAAGATAAGAACAAGAGGCTCACCACGGTGGTGCTGGCGACGAGATCGGCGCGGGCGATCGACGGCGGTGAAGACGGGGACGGGACGTGACGGACCGCTAAACCTAGACAAATCTCGGGGAAAATGGAGCTCGGAGGTCGAGTTTTGAGAGGAGAAAGATTAACTAGTGTGGCTCAGACATTTCATCGAACACCTCATGTGCATAGGAGGTGAGCTAGAGCACCCAAATGCCCTCCCCTCGCCGGCCAGAAAAAACAGAGCACTATGGAGTGCTCTGCTGTGGCGATGGGCTATATATAGGCAACTCATTGGTCCCGGTTTGTGGCACCAACTGGGACTAAAGGCCTTTGGTCCCGGTTTGTGCCATGAACCGGGACCAATGCCCCCATTTAGTCCCGGTTGGTGGCACCAACCGGGACCAAAGGCCTTGTGCTGCCCCGCGTCAAAAGTTTAGTCCCACCTCGCTAGTTGAGAGAGCTCGAGAGTGGTTTATAAGCGCTGCTGCGCCCACCCTCTCGAGCTCCTCTCAACTACAGGCTTTCGGGCCTAACCGTTCTCTTTGCCTGTGGGGCCTACAAGGCCTTCTGCGGGCCTGAATCCTGGCCCATGGATGGGTTTCAAGTCGTATTCAGGCCGTGGTGGCCCAGTAGGTGGCATAATTTTTTTTCTCTGTTTTTTGTTTTCTCTTTTGCTTTATTTATTTTGTTTTGTTTCTACTTACAACAAAAAACTTATTTATTTTATTCCATTTTGTTTCTAATTACTTATGTATTTTACTTTATTTATTTTATTTTTATTTATTTTACTGCTGCTATTTTTATTTAATTTATTAAGGTTTATTTATTTTAGTTACTATAGTTTATTTTATTTTATTAAGGTTTATTTTTTTATTAAGGTTTATTTATTTTATTTACTATAAAAAAATGAACATAGATGCGCCTATAGAGAAAATTCAACCTAAATTCATAATAAATTTCTATGAAATTCAAAGAAATTTACTGTGAATTTAGGTCAAATTCCCTCTATAAGGGCATCTATTTTCACTTTGAGAGGAGCTCAACAAGGCAGAGAGGGACGGGCTTATAAACAGGTGTGAGCGCCCTTCGGTTGGTGAGGTGGGACTAAACTCTGACCGCTACTAGGACCAACCCTTTAGTCCCGGTTTGTGGTACGAACCGGGACTAAAGGGAGAGCCTCTGGTCCCGGTTCAAGCCACCAACCGGGACCAATGGTGGTGGGCCAGGAGCGAGGCCCATTGGTCCCGGTTTGTCCCACCAACCGGGACCAACGGGGCCGGACGAACCGGGACCAATGCCCCCATGAGGCCCGGCAGGCCCCTGGCCGCATGAACCGGGACCAATGCTCACATTAGTCCCGGTTCGTGACTGAACCGGGACTAATGTGAATATTGCCTGTGACCAAAGCCCAGTTTTCTACTAGTGAGATCACGACATCGATAATAGCATAACGCAAATTGGTGTATCAAACATGCATATTCATTTGAATTTGGGCACACGTGTAATGTTATATAGTTTATCAATATTGGTGATCCATAGATTCTTCAATTACAAACAATGCATGGTTTATATGCAATTAATGTCTAAACGGGATTACACTATATGTTGTGTGTGTGAAACACATTATACATGTTTGAGAAGTAAAAAAACCCGCATGAAACACACATTAATTGGAGACAGTTAGCGAGGAATGCATACATTGGATTTCAACATAAAGTGGTTTCAAATATTTGAACATCCAAATTGATGGATACAACCTTATGAATATGAGATCATGCCATTTGTAAACCATATTTATGTATAAATGGTGTTGTGCTTTTGAAAGTATATATAAAAAAATGATGTATATAGAATGTAATTCCAATTGAAAATGGATCCCGCCCGAAAAAGAAAATAGAATACAAACGGGATTCGAATTGAGTTGCCACGGTAAACGTGCACTCTGCAAAATTTGAACGAAGCGGGGAAAGTCGCAGTAACCGCCCGAAACCAAAATCTACGAGATGGAAATCACTACTGCCTATCCCTGCCACGCAAAGCCTATCTGCTGGATTTCTATAGGTTTCGATAGGGGTAGGTTTGTAATTTCACCCAAACGTGACGTAACCGCCTCTCACCCGGATTCCTACACGGTGGGCGCCAAAACACAGTGTGTCCTCGGCCAAAATCGACTCCCTCCCCGATTCATATTCATAAACGGTGGGCGCCAAAAACAAACTCTCGTCGGCAAATATTCGGTGTATGCGAGATTACCGTCCTATCCCCAACCGACTAATATTGCTGTGATGTAGTAGAAATTTGAAACGGGGGCTAAGTTTGTAAATTTCCTCGCATTTGAGACAAGCGCGCCCTGAATACATGGTTCCCCCCTTCCTCTCTACCTCCCTTTTCCCCATTCGAACTCCGTGGGCGCCAAAACACCCTCTCCACCCCACCCTCCTCCGTCCGCCGCCGTCTGCCACCCCATCCACCGCCGTCCTCCTCCACCATGCCGGGGCTGATACCGCGACGCCGCCGTCCATTACAAGAGATCGACCTCTCTCATCCACGGCTTCGGACTGGGATCCTTGCATCCCGTCCTCTCGCTTCATCCCCGCCGTCATCCACCTTGCCGGCGCCGCTCCTACGATCGTCTCGTCCACCGCGCCCCGCCGCCACCGTCTACCCTCCTAGAATCTGCTTCCACGCCGCTGACAGCCATCGCTGCCGCAGCACCGTCAAATTCTCAGCAGATGCGTACACGGTGCCGCACCAGAGGCGGTACTCTTTCGTATCTGCTCAACTTAGTTATCGCAGCAAGAAAATAGATCGCCACTGCTTTACTCTGATTTCTTGTCTTGGTTGCGAAGTTGCCTTTGTCCGGTTTGCACCTTCAGATCCGCAATGGCACGCTCAACACTATACTCCCAATGCTTATGGTTTTCCCCTTTTATATTCCACACTAGTTAAATCACAGTAGACTAAATTTCAAAATTGGGTCAGTCGATTTTTCAGAGCTCGCCGGAGTTCGCCGGTGCGAACGAAGGGGCTCGGGTGGTTGTGGTGCCTCGCCGAATGAAGAAAACTCGACGCAGGTGGAGGTTGGGGCGGGGGTGGGGGGTGGGGGTGGCGGAGGAACACAGGCGGCGGGGGCCGGTGGTCCGGCCGGTAGCCCGTGCGGTGTTCTGTATGGGAAGAATCAGAGACGAGGAAGAAGATGGGTTAGGAGATGTAGGATCTTCATCCAACCGCCTGAAATGGTCGAGAGACAGCTGGGAGTTGCATTCTTAATGCGCTCTGGTTCATCATGTGTGGGCACTGCGCAACCAACATTTTATTATCCAAAATCTGCTTGCTCTTCTTTACCATGTTCCTCTTCCGTTCTTCTTTAATATTTACTCTCTCCGTTCCTAAATACAAGTCTTTGTATAGATTCCACCATGGACTACATATGGAGCAAAATGGGTGAATCTACACTCTAAAATGTATCTGGATACATCTGTATGTGATCCATAGTGGAAATCTCTACCAAGACTTATATTTTGGAACGGAGGGAGTATGATAGTGGTACAGTATGTTCCTTGTACTGAAGATGAGCAGGGACTTTTGCAGTGTAGAGGTCTATATGGTCGGTTGTGATGGACACTTTGAGCCTCTTTGATTCGTAGGATCTTGTAAACATAGGAATAGGATTTGTAGTCACCTGCCCACTTGAATCCTATAAGAATATCAAGGAAATGCGGGGAGCTGTGTCGCCTTTGAGAGTAACACTGATATTAACAGTACCGCACCTTCACTTGAAGAGAGCTGGTATCCGAAGCCTTTCTAGCCGTACCGGCAATACTAGCACATATATTCCAGCAAGTTCCACTTTGCTGATTTTACTCTGATGCTTACGGTTTTCCCCATTATATCTACACTATGATCTGTGTAGCTGCTTTGTGTCGCACTAGCAGCAGTCCACTCTTGAAGCTAAACACTGCAATGACTTACAAAATTGGCACCAAGGCATTGAGTGCCATTCTGGATGCAATGAAACTCATACGCTCCCCACCTATTGATTCTTGTTCAGAATATGATCCTAATGATTCTTGTTCAAAATTGCCACATGTAGAGAGACAGCATGGAATTGCATTTCTTTGGGCGTTGTGATGCATCATGAGTGGGCAACCAACATTGTATGCAATGAAGCGGAACCTCAAGAATATGCTTCCTCTTCTGTTCTTTAACATGTTCCTCTTTGTTTATTATGTATTTAGTACGTACAGTATGTTCCTTGTCAGGAAGGGGCGCAGGGACATCTGCAGTCAACAGCTGATAGAGCCGGCCTATACATGATCGATGTAGGGTAACGCAGCAGAAAACAAAAATTTTCCGACCTACGCACCAGCCCAGGACCACTATGGAGACTGCATACATGGTTTGATCTTTTTCGTTACCGACTCGTAGCGCAGCGGGAAGTAGAGTCGATGACGATCGGCGGTGCAGATCCCCGCAGCTAGGATTTACAACCTCCCAACCGCGAGGATGTATACCCTCATCTGCTCCTCAGACAGCCCTCCGGGAGGCGGTCGAACAGCCCCCCGGACGGTGTCGCGGACAGCCCTTCGGGAGGACCTTCGAAACTCGAACGGTCACTCGGACAGCCTTTCGGGAGGACCTTCAAAACTCGGACGGTCACATGGAAAGCCCTTCGGGAGGCACTCACGAACTAAGACCAAAACTACGATCTCTCTACAGAGTTGCACACATACGGTGTCATCTATCCGGCAGGGCTTCGCCATCCAGAACTAGTTCCTGCCGGAACCCAGACAGCCTTACGGCTCTACGAAACTCTTTTCGTGGGAGGGAGAGAAGAAGCCAGATAATGCATGGCATGTGTATGAGAGCAAGGGATGATTGTGGAGGGCTGCCCCTCCACCTCTATTTATAGGAAATCCCAAGGGGGTAGGGTAGTTTCACAAAAAACCCAAAATGCACATGAATGAAGTCCTTCCACAAGGACCTAGGAGTGAAACCAAGGAACAAGAGGGTCCCCAAGGGGGGATACCACATGTGGCCGGCCACACCCCCATGAGGGGCCCAAAAATGGCTCCTATCCATCCATGTCATCCCCAAGATCTTTTGGAGCAAAGCCCCAAAAGGTGGCTTTCCATAAAGTAACCATAAAGCTGATTTTCACTATTCACGACGACATTTTTTAGCGTCTGATCGAACTGAAAATATTTATGTGGGCTAAGAACATTTCCAGTACCCACTAAAATGATTTTCAACGCGTTCCGAAACAATTCCGGTTTTAGTGATTTTCATCTGCGAAACGCATCTGAAGTGGCTCCGGCAGCTCCGGAACATTTCCGGTTTTTATCTCAGAAAGTTCCAAAAAGCTTCCAGAATGATTCTGGCATCCTCCAAGAATTATCAGGCATGTGCTGAAACCAATTTGACTTAATGGTGTATCCCGAAACAACTTTTCGGTATCATCGAAACTTATCCGATGGCCTCTCTCTGCGGTACGATTCCGCTGTCCGAAACTTTTCGGTGTCCGAAACTTTTTCGGTGATTTTCTCTCAGACTCCCTGTCTAGTATTCAGCAGATAGATGACCCTTAAGCGTGTGACCCTATAGGTTCAGTGAAGTATAGACATGACCCGGAACCCCTTCCGATCAATGATCAACATCGGAGCCGTGGACACCCATATTGACCCCTATACCCACACGAATAAATATTCGAGTGAACCTCCAGTTGCCGTGTGCTATTCCTGTTGCTTCGTGATATGTTACAAATACCCGAGGTGAGACATGTTGGCATTCCCGTGGATCAACAACTTGTCCACTATGCTAGTTACCTCGTTACCGGTATTGTTCTCTTTTCTCGTTATCGTGTTCCGGCATCCCCGTGATCAAATCACAAAGTGTCTGGCCAGACGATGATGGATACCATAACACCGAGAGGGCCCAGAGATATCTCTCCATCGTCGGAGGAGCAAATCCCAATCTTGAGCTATCAAGTTACTTGACACACTTTTCCATGAACCCGTAAGCCGCCGTAATAGCCACCCATTTACGGATGACGTTTAACAAACCCCAAAGTTCATGAAGCAAGCATGAAGAAACTCGATACTCTCATGGTCTAAGGAATCATGCAAACGTTAACCATCTCTGTGTTATGTACCAATAAACTTGTGATGAATGAATCTCATAGCATAACATCAATCCGGGTCGATTCAACACAAATGTTCTCTTAACATTGCGCCCTCAAGGTTGCTGACATAGACATGCCCATGATCAGGAAAACATAACCATCATGCAACACTTGAGCTAGTCTTAGAGGCCAGACTAGGAATACATTTTACCGTTTATTATTCCACACGTGCATATGAGTCTTCCTCCGAGCCTCGTGGTTATTGCAGACTCGAGAACCATAGCAGTTATAGCATGGAACATAAACATAATTATGAACTCGGAGATAAATAATATCATTTATTATTGCCTCTAGGGCATATCTCCTACAGACTCCCACTTGCACTAGAGTCAATAATCTAGCTTATGCTAATGCACTTCACACCTGTGGCACACCGGTGTAACTCTTCTTCGCTTGTGGTATAGCCTGATGTCCAACGGATCTGATGACTTCAGTTCCATGTGTATCTTTGCATGTCCTCGCGTTTTCACGTTTTCACAAAATTCATATTTGTGTGGACTTGGCTTTGTATGTATGTGAATCACAGGTCGAACCTGGATTCCTCAGACTGAGTTATGGAGCAACTACCTGCAGTAGTGTCCCATTGTCAAAAGCCATCTTGGAACTATACTAAGTTCATGAATGAACTATATGATTCAACATGTTCTTTGTCGCTTCTAAAGCGTCAACATACTTAGCCCTTGTTATAGAATTCGCCACAGTAACTAGTTTGAACAAATTCCAACTAACTATGCCACACATTGTGTGTTACACAAAACCCTTAACTTAAATCGAAAATCACACGGTGAAAAGATGAAGACTATCGATGTAACATTTTACAACGAACTCTTCATGATCTCCGCTTGCAAGAAAACATATCATCAGTACTTACTCTAGTACTCAATGACATCTTTCACTGTTGTCCCACGATCAGTACTTTGATCACTTTAGTATCCATACTCGCAACACCTTGGGAGAATCGGACATATCTGGTTGTTTTACATACCATGGAATACATGATTAATCCAAACACAAAAGTGTGTGGAATCTGCATCATGTATTTTACTCATCAGTGTTTTGGGACACCGAGTCTTGCAAAAACTCTTTCCATGTGACTTTGGCAAGAATCACTCCTTGGCGTTTTAAATGCTAAAAGGTTTTAGCATCTTGTCAATATGTATTCATTGCTTAGCCCCATTAGGTAAATCTATCTCAATAGATCATCATGCCTAATATTGAGGCTATTTAGCCTAAGCACTTCATCGAAAAACTATTTTCAAATGAAGTCCTAATTTGTGTCAAGAAATTTATTTCCAATTACCAATGTGCCAAGCACATAAGGTTTTTAGAAATATTAGTACGCTCCCACTTACTTTCTTGAATTACAAGCATCTTCGTTACCCATTGATGAAGTCAAAACCCCTTTGACCATTTCATCAAAACCCGAAGATTCCAACTCCATTTTGCTCTCTTCTGTCCATTGCTGGAACTCTGAAGTTTGCATACCTACTAGCATCCTCTGGATCAACAAATTACTTTGGACTATATCATATACAAGTCCTAGCTTTCATTTCCATCAGATGGAAATCCTTTTATCATCCATGTTTCATATCTCATGATTGAAATATGTATTAATTGCTAGTTCAACCCGAACCGACTTTAAGCATCGCTACGATGAAAACAACCTCATCGTAGTCAACTCTTGAACTTGTTATTTCAACAAGTCGAGCTTTATGGATAAAACATTTTATCCGTATCAGTTTTAAGTTCCATAAATATTCGTTAGACTCTAAGTCTTCCGAAAGGTGTATCAAGGTTTTAATCTTGAATCACTTATATGGAAACTAACTCGGGTTGTATTGGCATTTAGCCAATTCCGGAGTCAGGGCCCATCAACGCTTCCTTGTGTATCGTAGGCATAATGTTGTCTAACAACAATATCTCATTTGTGCACCTGAGAGGTTTGCACGAGCCTTGCCTACGTGGTTCAGCTGCAAGTTCGACCGAAGTTCATACATTTTATTGTAGAGACTTCCGTATCAGTCGCAGTAGGAAACTCTGGAATTACTTCCAAGGTCTCTTTCCTTTGATCTGATGACGTAGATACTGTTTATCTCGTCGAGTTGCACTATTCTCCCACTCACCATTTTGAAAGAACCATTCTCTTTAAAAGCACACCGTTTCGCGGCAAAACTATTTGCCTCGGTATAGTGAGGGAGGAATACCCAACATTTTGGTATAACCTACAAAGTAGCACTTGTCTGATTTGGAATAGGTTTGTAACCTTTTACACAAGCCCCATATTCCAAATGTTAAGAAAAGATATAACATGGTTGGGCGTACTATACCATGGCTTCATTTCAACAGACCCGATGTAGCTCTTTTCAGTGTAAAAGCCGCAGTCTCTAAAGCATCACTTTAAAAAGGATAATGGCAAATTTATTTATGTCATCTTTGACCTTACCATGTCATAAATGGTTAGATTACATCTCCACGGACTTTTCACTTGCAGTGGTGTTCCGGGAGGTGCAAGTTATGAAACCCCTTTCACAACTCATCAGACATTCGCTAAACATGTAACTCAAATATTCCTTTGTGCAATCAAATTGCAGAAACATAATTTTCTTGTTACAATAACTTCTACTTCATTTTTGAAAACCTTTCGAATGATTTCAAAAGATCCAGACTTACGTCTCATCAAGTAAATATCCATATATCTACTTGAGTCATTTCTGAAGATAAATAAATCCACCACTAACAACACTTATCGGACTACACACATCAAATGTATGATCACTAATAAGTTTGTTGTTCGTTCCTTATGGCCTGTGAACGGTATTTTAGTCACTTCACTTTTCGGAGGAAAGTTGCAAGTGTCAGATGATTCAAAATCAAGAAGACTTCAAAATCCATTATAATGGAATTTTCCATGCGGTTTCCCCAATGTGACCAAATGTAGTGCCACACTTGTGTGGTATTCTTTTAGTCTTGCGACATTTAGCGTCAGTGTTATGGATGTATCATATTACCATCAATATTCATAACATACATGCCATCTTGGATGGAAGCATGGCCCTTCATGTTATTCATAATACTTAACAACAATTGTTGTTTTTATGAACAACTCTTTTGCAACAAACATTGTGCAATGGGCTAGAGTGTATGAAACTCTAAAATGAATTATGAAAGTAAACCCAGAGGTATTGTATTATTATCAATATTCATAACATACATCTCATTCATAATGAAAGTATGGCCCTTGTGTTATTCATAACATCGAACATAAAAAGTTCTCTTATGAACAACCTTCTTGCAAGATACCTTATGCAATGGGATAGAGTTTGTAAAACTCTAAATGAATTATGAAAATAAATACAGACGGCAATACACCGATGGAAGGTATAGTAACATTTACCATGTTCCCTGTGTATACCTTAACCTCATTTCTAGCTAGTCTTTCAGGCCATAGTAGTTCTTACATCGAGTTGCAACAGAATGCAATCGAGCGGGCAATTTTGTGATGAACTCACAATACCCAAGAATTAGTGATTAACATGTTTAACCATAATTCGCAAGAACTATATCTTTGACCAGCCTTCTATACATCAAAAACTTGTATGACATTCATACATGAGCTGGATATTCCAGTCTTCTTTCCTTTTGCCTTTATACTTCTAACAGTTTAACTTTTAGTATTTCTCCTACTCTCAGAAGAAGCACCCAACTTAAGAGTGGCATTAGCCCCGGACTTCCTAGGCGTGTAAGTCATACTAACACCCTTTGGACACTTCCTTTCTCTTTAAGTTGTTGTTTTATTCACCTTTCATTATATGACAGGCGTTCTTCTGGATCCCTTTCCCAACAGTCAAATGCATAGTAAACACTTTTACTAATACTTGCAAACAAACATTGCTTTGTTTGTATCTGAAAATAATTTTCAGTTCCATGAATATCATATAACTAACCCAACTTTCGAAGTCTGGGTTTCATGGAAGCAACCATATTCCACTTGACCGTAACAGAATTCTAGCTTTTGGATCGAAGGACGAGAGTCACATGATCCATAACATTAGCGGGAGGATACGGAAAGCATGCGATAGGACAAAGTCCTTCTCGGCACTTTTGAGGACAATCCTCATATTATGTTACCAATCGTAAAGTTTTAACCAGATATTTAACAGCTATTCAATTTTAATAAGGAAGGTGGAAATGCGAGCCATTATTCTACAACTATTATGCAAAAAACACTTAGACAGTGTTCATAATTAATTGCACTGAGAATTAAACATGTTAATTCAATAGTGCGCTCCCACTCAAATCAATATCTCTCACAATTAATTTTGAGTGATACAAGATCCAGACTTCAATTCATCGCCATAGAATCATCATCTCATAACGGGAATTTTAATCGGTAGGCCAACTTGCCGATCACATCTCTATGTGACTCTTGCTCATCTTTCGATGCGTGTGTTCCGAGCTCAGGACGATCCTGCCATGAACGTCAAGACAACCAAGTGATCTTGCTGCGAGGTCTGACCTCACCCGCCTCACACTTCTCTAATCGTTCGTACCCATGCATCCATGGCGCACCCCGAAAAGATAGGTGCCGTGACGGTGCTACACTTGGGAGAACACTAACTACTTCATATTTTAAGTGAGAGATCACCCTAATAAAAGCGACTACCGCGCAATCAAGAAGGGTGCATCATAAGGGATAAACATCTCAGGCAATTCATAATAGCATGATATGGTATAGCCCTTTCTGACGGAGAAGTATTTCATTTCTTCGTCTTCGGCATTCGCGTCGGTGTTCACCTTCGCGAAGATTGCCACCACCTTGTCGATGCACCAGATAATATTGCTATCTCTATAGCTAACAAAATAATGAATTACAACAAGGTTGACACGCAAGTCATTAAAGTGCAATCATATGGCTCCAGCCATCATGCCGAATCATGACACACAGGTCATGTTAATCAAATTACATCATATAGTCATCTCATACATAATCGAATTAGTATGAGCACTGCTATACCACATCACATGCACATCCTGCAAAACCAAGTTAGACGCCTCTAATCGGTTTATGCAAAATTTATTTTACGTGGCTTCTAAGGTTTTGACTTAAACCGCAGCGACCAACGTTCATCATCAAGTATGATTATTCAGGTTGCTAGATTAACATCTCGGGGTGTATGAAACACGGGATAGTTAAATCTCGAGCCCCATACTAAACTTCGTCATACGCATGACCCCCGTGCAGATCATATCTGCAATGCCCTTTCATCTGCGAATTTCATCTTTCTTTTGACTACGGCAGAACCCAAAGAACTGATAGCACTTCCATGATCAATCAGGATCACGGATTGCCAGAACTTTGTCAAATTCCACCATGCTGTCTCGAGATTGAGCAAACGCAAATTCTAGGGAAGCAACAAGAACGTCGGGCAACAGATTTCATCTGTCACCCGCATAAATAATTTTCAGCAATAGATCTCATCTACTACCTAATTATATTATGCAATACCCATACATCTCCATGTATTCTAGATCGAAACCTGCATCTACGCATAGCACGGCTCTTGATGCCACTGTAGGGTAACGCAGCAGAAAACAAAAAATTTCCGACCTACGCACCAGCCCAGGACCACTATCGAGACTGCATACATGGTTTGATCTTTTTCGTTACCGACTCGTAGCGCAGCGGGAAGTAGAGTCGATGACGATCGGCGGTGCAGGTCCCCGCAGCTAGGATTTACAACCTCCCAACCGCGAGGATGTATACCCTCATCTGCTCCTCAGACAGCCCTCCGGGAGGCGGTCGAACAGCCCCCCGGACGGTGTCGCGGACAGCCCTTCGGGAGGACCTTCGAAACTCGAACGGTCACTCGGACAGCCCTTCGGGAGGACCTTCAAAACTCGGACGGTCACATGGACAGCCCTTCGGGAGGCACTCACGAACTAAGACCAAAACTACGATCTCTCTACAGAGTTGCACACATACGGTGTCATCTATCCAGCAGGGCTTCGCCGTCCAGAACTAGTTCCTGCCGGAACCCAGACAGCCTTACGGCTCTACGAAACTCTTTTCGTGGGAGGGAGAGAAGAAGCCAGATAATGCATGGCATGTGTATGAGAGCAAGGGATGATTGTGGAGGGCTGCCCCTCCACCTCTATTTATAGGAAATCCCAAGGGGGTAGGGTAGTTTCACAAAAAACCCAAAATGCACATGAATGAAGTCCTTCCACAAGGACCTAGGAGTGAAACCAAGGAACAAGAGGGTCCCCAAGGGGGGATACCCCATGTGGCCGGCCACACCCCCATGAGGGGCCCAAAAAATGGCTCCTATCCATCCATGTCATCCCCAAGATCTTTTGGAGCAAAGCCCCAAAAGGTGGCTTTCCATAAAGTAACCATAAAGCTGATTTTCACTATTCACGACGACATTTTTTAGCGTCTGATCGAACTGAAAATATTTATGTGGGCTAAGAACATTTCCAGTACCCACTAAAATGATTTTCAACGCGTTCCGAAACAATTCCGGTTTTAGTGATTTTCATCTGCGAAACGCATCTGAAGTGGCTCCGGCAGCTCCGGAACATTTCCGGTTTTTATCTCAGAAAGTTCCAAAAAGCTTCCAGAATGATTCTGGCATCCTCCAAGAATTATCAGGCATGTGCCGAAACCAATTTGACTTAATGGTGTATCCCGAAACAACTTTTCGGTATCATCGAAACTTATCCGATGACCTCTCTTTGCGGTACGATTCCGCTGTCCGAAACTTTTCGGTGTCCGAAACTTTTTCGGTGATTTTCTCTCAGACTCCCTGTCTAGTATTCAGCAGATAGATGACCCTTAAGCGTGTGACCCTATAGGTTCAGTGAAGTATAGACATGACCCGGAACCCCTTCCGATCAATGATCAACATCGGAGCCGTGGACACCCATATTGACCCCTATACCCACACGAATAAATATTCGAGTGAACCTCCAGTTGCCGTGTGCTATTCCTGTTGCTTCGCGATATGTTACAAATACCCGAGGTGAGACATGTTGGCATTCCCGTGGATCAACAACTTGTCCACTATGCTAGTTACCTCGTTACCGGTATTGTTCTCTTTTCTCGTTATCGTGTTCCGGCATCCCCGTGATCAAATCACAAAGTGTCTGGCCAGACGATGATGGATACCGTAACACCGAGAGGGCCCAGAGATATCTCTCCATCGTCGGAGGAGCAAATCCCAATCTTGAGCTATCAAGTTACTTGACACACTTTTCCATGAACCCGTAAGCCGCCGTAATAGCCACCCATTTACGGATGACGTTTAACAAACCACAAAGTTCATGAAGCAAGCATGAAGAAACTCGATACTCTCATGGTCTAAGGAATCATGCAAACGTTAACCATCTCTGTGTTATGTACCAATAAACTTGTGATGAATGAATCTCATAGCATAACATCAATCCGGGTCGATTCAACACAAATGTTCTCTTAACATTGTGCCCTCAAGGTTGCTGACATAGACATGCCCATGATCAGGAAAACATAACCATCATGCAACACTTGAGCTAGTCTTAGAGGCCAGACTAGGAATACATTTTACCGTTTATTATTCCACACGTGCATATGAGTCTTCCTCCGAGCCTCGTGGTTATTGCAGACTCGAGAACCATAGCAGTTATAGCATGGAACATAAACATAATTATGAACTCGGAGATAAATAATATCATTTATTATTGCCTCTAGGGCATATCTCCTACAATCGATAGGCTTTCAATTACTAGCGGCAATACAACACCGTATTTTCAAACCAGTTCCACTTTCCCGATTTATATATCGTGGTTATGGTGTACCCCTGTTATGTACACTATGATCTGCCTAGTTGTTGTGTGCTCTTGTTATCATGGTTTGGCAATAAACTCTCTATATAGTATATTATGAACCTATCATCTGCCTGCTATCCTTACTTCTGGAGCCTATTTTTTTGTGTACTTGTGCCAGATTATATAAATGCACGCACCATATTACAGCACACATGAGCTCTCTCATCATAATCCAGTGATAGCACACAAGTGTTTACAGGGGTGCCCCTATATTAGAATATCATCTGCATTACAAAGATAATCTCACAACTATTTATGTTTTCATGGTTCTTAGATATTATACGCAATTACAGTGAATATCAGAATCCGCGCATCAGAAGAATATTGTGGGACACTGCAATGACTTACAAAATTAGCACCAAGGCATTGAGTGCCATTCTGGAAGCAATGAAACTCATACGCTCCCCACCTGTTGATTCTTGTTCAGAATATCATCCTAATGACTATTCTAACCTCGAGGAGTCAAAGGCAGATGGCCTGTCCTATTCACCCATCAAGGTGCCTGTTCTAATTTGGCAAGGTTTTATTGATTCCGCGTATCTTGCATATGTTGTCTTGCATTTCTTCTACTTTGTTGCACCACCATCTGCTTAGTTTACTCATCATATAACTCGAGATGCCATGCCCATCCATTATCAATACATATTCCATCTGTCATCATACCATGTTTTTCCACTCAAATGCTGTTCTTGTGCATCAGACATCAAAAAGGAAGAGGGTGATTGCCGAACCTGAAGGAGTACCAGCAAAGTCCTTGAAAAACGTGGTGGTGCCGGAGAAATCAGACAGCGCCCCACTTATATTGGTTGTACAACCAGTGACACTAAACGTAGGACCGACTCCAGCAGACTGTACCCATACTTCACTGGCCACACCACTAGCCCCACCACACAGGACCTGCACTCCAGCAAAAGGTATACCGATTTCATTTGCCATAGCACCAGCTGTACCACAGAAAAATCCCACTCCAGCAAAAAGTACAGCAAGTCCACCGGCCGAAGACCTATCCCAACTGCAGAGATGGCCAATTCCTGCAGATTGGAACCCCATTCCATTTATTCCCAGTTTAAAAGACAATGCTTTCAATGTTGTTAGGGACTACGTGCATATATTCCCATCATGGGAAGATTATAGTGAAGACAAACACCATTTTCACATCTTCCTGTCCAACTTACGTGTAAGTGCTATTATTCATGGTTATTATTTTCCTGTTTTCTACTAATCGAACACATCAATGATTTACATTACATTGTTGTAACTAGGCGAGGGTTCTGGATAGTCATGACGAGCAAAGCTTGCTTGCGCTTTTCAAGGAAGCATTGCAGCAGTATCGGTGTTACCTGAGGAAATCACACTTTGATGGCAAGTCTATAAACGAATTTCTGGTGAAGTCTCCTGTGCTAAATTTAGAAGACATTGAATGGAAAAACCTTGTTATGCACTGGTCTCGTTCCCAGGATGAGGTACTGTCTATGAAATCAAATGACAATTTGAACTTCTACTCTTTCGCATGTGCCTTACGGATCTTTTTTGCAGGAAATCTGCTCGAAGAAGAATTCCGGTTTGAAAAGAACGACAGGATATCACAAATATGCTGCCCGCTGCTTTGCTCTTGTTAGTACCTGTTGTCCTGTATCACTTTACTTGCGTACATACCTTGTTCCTATGTGACAGCAGTATGCATGATAGCTTGCTTATCAATTGTTCGCTCCAAATTATCTGATCTGTATGAATGGTTACATTAGTGTAGAATATATCCAATGCCAATGATTTTTTAGCTCTGCATTGTTCTTCTAAGTACATGTTGTCCTTTATTAGTGTACTTATATTGACAGGTAGTTGTTCATGTACCATCACTCTGCAGCTTATTTTCCTTTGCCCTCCATTTTCTACACATCAGATCTATATTTACTCTTACCATAAGGTTGGTACTGAAGAAGTTTAGCTGTGCATTGCTCTTGGCTGTGCCTTTTGCCTGTATTGCTGCACATACATTTATAGCTACTTGGTTATGTAGCATCACTCTTCATCTTATCTTAAATATTCTCCATTTTTTCGTATATTATCACATCTATATTTACTCTTAACAAAATGTAGAATAAAGGCAATGCTTATGAAGAAGATTCTGTGGTAAACTTCTTGAATTGCCCCCCCATCAGCATGGACAAGGGCTTTATAGAGCCTGTCTTCACCAGTAATGTAAGTTTGTCCTTCTCAAGCCTTCAAACTTTGTTGTGTATATTTGGTTAGGCATGACTGCAACAGCTGTTTATTTTTGGTGTTTGCATCAAATTGCATGTTTAAAGTTTATTATGTAGTTCATAAATAAAATTTTGTCCTTCTCAATTTAAGTTTTCAGTTGTACAACCAAGTTCCTTCTTCATACCATGTAAATTAAACTATACAGAGCAAGTGATCTTCTTTTGCACTGCATGTATGCTTATGTTCTTCATCCGTAATCCAGTGGTGTGGTGAACCTACCCACTACAACACAATGTCATATTCTGCAATGTCTTAACTATGAACAATGTCATATCATTCTACTATTATTTAAACCGTCTCTTTATTTGCCAATCTGAAATGGGATAAATTGACAGCACACTAACCATTGATACTTATGAGTTCTTGATCTGTAATCCAGTGGTGTCGTGAAGCTGCCAACTCCTTCACAATGTCATTTCCTGCCATGTCTTGACCTGAACAATACCATATTGTGTTAATGCAATTTTAAACTGTGTCACTTTATTCGTCAGTAAGAAATGTGATGAATTGTCAGCACTGATACTTTTATGTGCAAAACCTGTCATCTGTCTGCTTGTTTATCTTTCAGAGTGAGGAAGATATAAGTGTTGAACAAGCGCAGTCTCATCATCTTGCTCAGGTGGTTGCGCTGCAGCTCGCCAGCAGGGCTAACCTTTCTTGAACTCTATTGAAGTGCTGTCGGTTTTGTATATTATTTTGTCGGCGTGTTTATTTGCACTGGTGGCGGTCTTTGATGCCCAGCATACGTAATCTGCTGTCTGCTTGTGCTTTATTATCATAGTGGCGAACTTTGATGCCCATTGGATGTAATATGCCGTAATTTCTTTATTGTATAGTCTAGGTTTTTTCTTATTCACGATGCTGCAGTTATTTTACTGTATATATATATATATCCTGTCTTCGTAGTAAACCGGCCAAACCGTAAAATTACGGTACATAATCGGGCCGTCATGCAATCACGATGTATGATCCGCATCATGGGCCTCGTCAAACTGGCCCACTAGTAGATTCGGGCCTTTAATAGGCCGAGTAACCCCCGACCCTCTTTTCGCAAGAAAACTCAATGGGCTTTTAGGAGGCTGAGAAGTAGGTTGGGCCTGAAACATGCCGAACAGCTCACGGGCCGGCAGCAGCCCGAAATGGACCCCGGCCCATGATTGTGCGAATCAAATCACGGGCTTTTAACTAGCCAAAATTGTCTCGGTCCTTGTTTGGCCCAATCAGATATCGGCTGCGAGCAGGCCGGATGCAAACCGAGCCGTAGTTAGGCCCAACTATATGACAGGCTTTTAACATGCCGAAATTAATATAGGGCCGAAATGTTAAATGGGCCCTTAACAGGCCGAAACTAATATCACGCCGAATTACTAAATGGGCCTTTAGCAAGTGGGCCCAAAAGCATAGCGTCCAGTTAACGGGCCCAATCTGATATGGGCCATAATTGAGGCCAAAGCCTCTTAAAGGGTCGGACCTGATCTGGGCCGTGATTTGGCCCAGAATGTGGGAGGCTTTTAACGGGCCGGATCTCATATGGGCCATTATTAGGCCCGGAACGTGGCAGGCCATTAATGGACCGGATCAAATATGGGCGGGCATTTGGCCCAAAACATGGCAGCCAGTTAATGGGCCGGCCTACTAGGGTCCTCAAAATCTTGTGGGCCTACAGCTAGGCCGGCCCATTAGTGTCGGTGAAATCTCGTGGGCCTTTAGCTGGGCCGGCCCATTATGATCCGCAAGAATTTTGTGGGCCTTTACCTGGGCCGGCCCATTATGGAACACAAAAATCTTGTGGGCCTTTACCTAGGCCGACCCATTATGGCCCGCGAAATCTTGGGGGCCTTTAGCTGGGCCAGCCCATTATGGTCCGCAAAATCTCGTGGGCCGTTAGCTAGGCCGGCCCATTATGGTCCGCAAAATCTTGTGGGCCTTTAGTTGGGCCGGCCCATTTAAACTTGATGGGCCGTGCCACGTGTCGACGTATCATAGGCGCCTTCTGTCCAATGAGTGGATGACATCTGTCCCAACGATGAGCCGACACGTGTTTCCTCCAGCCAATGATGATTTTACACGTGGAGAATCCCCATTGGTCGCGGCTGTTAATGGGTTATCGGATCCAAAACCCGACCCGATAGCTTAACGGCGTTCCGTTACGGTGGATGCCACATGTCGGTCACCCTTGACGAAAGCACTTGTGTGACACGCGATTTATCGTCATGGAAGTGGACACTTCCGTGATGATAATTTTGGTAATGTCATGGAACACTTCTACGACAGCACAGGTATGACTATCTTGATTCTGTCATAAATTTGTCATGGTTGTACATGCATGACAAAAAACGCGACCAACTGTGACAAACACGTATCATCACGGAAGTGTATTTTTTTTGTAGTGACACCTTCTTTGACTGTTCCATTTTGAACTACTTCGAAAACTTGTCAAGGTATGTACTCATTGAAAAAACTTATCAAGCGTCTTGATCTATCTCTATAGATCTTTGATACATCTCCGTCGTATCTACTTTTCCAAACACTTTTGCCCTTGTTTTGGACTCTAACTTGCATGATTTGAATGGAACTAACCCGGACTAACGCTGTTTTCAGCATAATTGCCATGGTGTTATTTATGTGCAGAAACATAAGTTCTCGGAATGACCTGAAACTCCACGGAACTTATTTTTGGAAAATATTAAAAAATACTGGAAGAATAATCCACGTCAGGGGGCCTCCACCTGTCCAGGAGGGTGGGGGCGCGCCTGCCCCCTGCCTCGTGGGCCCCCTGTTACTCCACCGACCTCAACTCCAACTCCATATATTCGTGTTCGGGGAGAAAAAAATCAGAGAGAAGGATTCATCGCATTTTACGATACGGAGCCGCCGCCAAGCCCTAAAACCTCTCGGGAGGGCTGATCTGGAGTCCGTTCGGGGTTCCGGAGAGGGGAATCCGTCGTCGTCGTCATCATCAACCATCCTCCATCACCAATTTCAGGATGCTCACCGCCGTGCGTGAGTAATTCCATCGTAGGCTTGCTGGACGGTGATGGGTTGGATGAGATTTATCATGTAATCGAGTAAGTTTTGTTAGGGTTTGATCCCTAGTATCCACTATATTCTGAGATTGATGTTGCTATGACTTTGCTATGCTTAATGCTTGTCACTAGGGCCCGAGTGCCATGATTTCAGATCTGAACATATTATGTTTTCATGAATATATGTGAGTTCTTGATCCTATCTTGCAAGTCTATAGTCACCTACTATGTGTTATGATCCGGCAACCCCGAAGTGACAATAATCGGGACCACTCCCGGTGATGACCGTAGTTTGAGGAGTTCATGTATTCACTATGTGTTAATGCTTTGGTCCGGTACTCTATTAAAAGGAGGCCTTAATACCCTTAGTTTCCATTAGGACCCCGCTGCCACGGGAGGGTAGGACAAAATATGTCATGCAAGTTCTTTTCCATAAGCACGTATGACTATATTCGGAATACATGCCTACATTACATTGATGAATTGGAGTTAGTTCTATGTCACCCTATGTTATGACTGTTACATGATGAACCGCATCCGGCATAATTCTCCATCACCGATCCAATGCCTACGAGCTTTTCACATATTGTTCTCTGCTTATATACTTTTCCGTTGCTATTGTTACAATCATTACAAAACCCAAAAATATTACTTTTGCTATCATTACCGTTACTTCCATATTACTTTGCTACTAAATACTTTGCTGCAGATACTAAGTTATCCAGGTGTGGTTGAATTGACAACTCAACTGCTAATACTTGAGAATATTCTTTGGCTCCCCTTGTATCGAATCAATAAATTTGGGTTGAATACTCTACCCTCGAAAACTGTTGCGATCCCCTATACTTGTGGGTTATCAATCTTGATGCTCAATATGTAAGCAGCTTCACCGAGGTCTTTCTTTGAAAAACTCCTTTCAAACACTCCTTTATGCTTTCTAGAAATTTCTACATCATTTCCGATCAACAATATGTCATTCACATATACCTATCAGAAAGGCTGTAGTGCTCCCACTCACTTTCTTGTAAATACAGGCTTCACCGCAAGTGTGTATAAAACTATATGCTTTGACCAACTCATCAGAGCGTATATTCGAACTGCGAGATGCTAGCACCAGTCCAAAGATGGATCGCTGGAGCTTTGCACACTTTGTTAGCACCTTTAGGATTGACAAACCTTCTGGTTGCATCATATATAACTCTTCTTTAAGAAATCCATTAAGGAATGCAGTTTTGTTTATCCAGTTGCCAGATTTCATAAAATGCAGCAATTGTTAACATGATTCGGACAGACTTAAGCATCGCTACGAGTGAGAAAAACTCATCGTAGTCAACACCTTGAACTTGTCAAAAACCTTTTACGACAATTCGAGCTTTGTAGATAGTAACACTACTATCAGCTTCCGTCTTCCTCTTGAAGATCTATTCTCAATGGCTCACCGATCATCCGGCAAGTCAATCAAAGTCCATACTTTGTTCTCATACATGGATCCCATCTCAGATTTCATGGCCTCAAACCATTTCGCGGAATCTGGGCTCATCATCGCTTCCTCATAGTTCGTAGTTTCGTCATGGTCTAGTAAAATGACTTCCAGAACAGGACTACCGTACCACTCTGGTGAGGAACGTGCTCTGGTTTACCTACGAGGTTCGGTAGTAACTTGATCCAAGTTTCATGATCATTATCATTAGCTTCCTCACTAGTTGGTGTAGGCATCACGGGAACGGTTTTCTGTGATGAGCTACTTACCAATTCAAGAGAAGGTACCACTACCTTATCAAGTTCTACTTTCCTCCCACTCACTTCTTTCGAGAGAAACTCCTTCTCTAGAAAGGATCCATTCTTAGCAACAAAGATCTTGCCTTCGGATTTGTGATAGAAGGTGTACCCAACAGTTTCTTTTGGGTATTCTATGAAGATGCACTTCTCCGATTTGGGTTCGAGCTTATCATGCTGAAGCTTTTTCACATAAGCATCACAACCCCAAACTTTAAGAAACGACAACTTAGGTTTCATGCCAAACCACGGTTCATACGGTGTCGTCTCAACGGATTTAGATGGTGCCCTATTTAACGTGAATGCAGTTGTCTCTAATGCATAACCCCAAAACAATAGTGGTAAATCAGTAAGAGACATCATAGATCGCACCATATCTAGTAAAGTACGGTTACGACGTTCGGACACACCATTACGCTGTGGTGTTCCAGGTGGCGTGAGTTGCGAAACTATTCCACATTGTTTTAAATGAAGGCCAAATTCGTAACTCAAATATTCGCCTCCGCGATCAGATCGTAGAAACTTTATTTTCTTGTTACGATGATTCTCAACTTCACTCTAAAATTCTTTGAACTTTTGAAATGTTTCAGACTTGTGTTTCATTAAGTATATATACCCATATCTGCTCAAATCATTTGTGAAGGTCAGAAAATAATGATACCCGCTGTGAGCTCAACACTCATCGGACCGCATATATCAGTATGTATTATTTTCAATAAGTCAGTGGCTCGCTCCATTGTTCCGGAGAACGGAGTCTTAGTCGTCTTGCCCATGAGGCATGGTTCGCAAGCATCATCAAGTGATTCATAATCAAGTGATTCCAAAAGCGCACCAGCATGGAGTTTCTTCATGCGCTTTACACCGATATGACCTAAATGGCAGTGCCACAAATAAGTTGCACTATCATTATTAACCTTGCATCTTTTGGCTTCAATATTATAAATATGTGTATCACTACAATCGAGATTCAATGAACCATTCACCTTGGGTGTATGACCACAGAAGGTTTTATTCATGTAAACAGAATAACAATTATTCTTTGACTTAAATGAATAATTGTATTGCAATAAACATGATCCAATCATATTATGCTCAATGCAAACACCAAATAACATTTATTTCAGGTTCAACACTAATCCCGAAGGTAAAGGGAGTATGCGATGGTGATCTTATGAACCTTGGAATCACTTCCAACACACATCGTCACCTTGCCCTCAACTAGTCTCTGTTCATTTTATAACTCCTGTTTCAAGTTACTAATCATAGCAACTGAACCAGTATCAAATACCCAGGGGCTACTATGAATACTAGTAAAGTACACATCAATAACATGTATATCATATATACTTTTGTTCCCTTTGCCATCCTTCTTATCCGCCAAGTATTTGGGGTAGTTCCGCTTCTAGTGACCATTTCCTTTCAGTAGAAGCACTCAGTTTCAGGCTTGGGTCTAGCTTTGGGCTTCTTCATGGGAGTGGCAACTTGCTTGTCCTTCTTCTTGAACTTCCTTTTCTTTCCCTTGCCCTTTTACTTGAAACTAGTGGTCTTGTCAACCATCAACACTTGACGCTTTTCTTGATTTCTACCTTCGCCGATTTCAGCACCGCGAAGAGCTTGGTGAATCGTTTTCGTCTTCCCTTGCATATTATAGTTCATCACGAAGTTCCAGTAACTTGGTGATAGTGACTACAGAACTTTGTCAATCACTATCTTATCTGGAAGTTTAACTCCCACTTGATTCAAGCAATTGTAGTACCCAGACAATCTGAGCACATGCCCACTAGTTGAGCTATTCTCCTCCATCTTGTAGGCAAAGTACTGTCTGAGGTCTCATACCTCTTGATACGGGCATACTAGTTGAGCTATTCTCCTCCCACTTGATATGCTCCGTGGTGTTCAAAACATTTTGAAGTATCGGTTCTAAGCTGTAAAGCATGGTGCACTAAACTATCAGGTAGTCATCATACCGAGCTTTTGTCAAAACGTTCATAATGTCTGCATCTGCTCCTACAATAGGTCTGTCACCTAGTGGTGCATCAAGGAAATAATTCTTCTATGCAGCAATGAGGATAATCCTCAGATCACGAATCCAATCCGCATCATTGCTACTAACATCTTTCAACTTTATTTTCTCTAGGAACATATCAAAAATTAACGGGGAGCTACATCGCGAGCTATTGATCTACAACATAGATATGCAAAATATTATCAGGACTAAGTTCATGATAAATTAAAGTTCAATTAATCATATTACTTAAGAACTCCCACTTAGATAGATATCCCTCTAATCATCTAAGTGATCACGTGATCCATATCAACTAAACCATGTCCAATCATCACGTGAGATGGAGTTTTTTTCAATGGTGAGCATCTCTATGTTGATCATATCTGCTATATGATTCACGCTCGACATTTCGGTCTCCAGTGTTCCGAGGCCATATCTGCATATGCTAGGCTCGTCAAATTTAACCCGAGTATTCTGCGTGTGCAAAACTGGCTTGCACCCGTTGTATGTGAACGTAGAGCCTATCATACCCGATCATCACGTGGTGTCTCATCACGAACAACTTTCGCAATGGTGCATACTCAGGGAGAACACTTATACCTTGAAATTTAGTGAGAGATCATCTTATAATGCTACCGCCGAACTAAGCAAAATAAGATGCATAAAGGATAAACATCACATGCAATCAAAAATATGTGACATGATAAGGCCATCATCATCTTGTGCCTTTGATCTCCATCTCCAAAGTACCGTCATGATCTCTATTGTTACCGTCATGATGAGTGGGAGCTCTGTAGCATTTCTAATATTATATGTGGATGACATATTGTTGATTGGAAATGATATAGAATTTAAGGATAGCATAAAAGGATACTTGAATAAGAGTTTTTCAATGGAAGAACTCGGTGAAGCTGCTTATATATTGGGCATTAAGATCTATAGAGATAGATCAAAATGCTTAGTTGGACTTTCACAGAGCACATACCTTGACAAAGTTTTGAAGAAGTTCAAAATGGATCAAGCAAAGAAAGGGTTCTTGCCTGTGTTACAAGGTGTGAAGTTGATTCAGACTCAATGCCCGACCACTGCAGAAGATAGAGAGAAAATGGAAGTCATTCCCTATGCTTCGGCCATAGGTTCTATCATGTATGCAATGTTGTGTACCAGACCTGATGTGTGCCTTGCTATTAGTTTAGCAGTGAGGTACCAAAGTAATCCAGGAGTGGATCACTGGACAGCGGTCAAGAACATCCTGAAATACCTGAAAAGGACTAAGGATATGTTTCTCGTTTATGGAGGTGACAAAGAGCTCGTCGTAAATGGTTACGTCGATACAAGCTTTGACACTGATCCGGATGACTCTAAGTCACAAACCGGATACGTATTTATATTGAACGGTGGAGCTGTCAGTTGGTGCGGTTCTAAGCAAACCGTCGTGGTGGGATCTACGTG
Source organism: Triticum aestivum (assembly GCF_018294505.1). Classification (NCBI taxonomy): domain Eukaryota; kingdom Viridiplantae; phylum Streptophyta; class Magnoliopsida; order Poales; family Poaceae; genus Triticum; species Triticum aestivum. The sequence continues at coordinate 522,261,758 of NC_057808.1, read as the reverse complement.
TGAAGCGGAGTACATAGCTGCTTCGGAAGCAGCAAATGAAGGAGTCTGGGTGAAGGAGTGCATATCCTATCTAGGTGTCATACCTATTGCATCGGGTCCAATGTAAATCTTTTGTGACAATACTGGTGCAATTGCCTTGGCAAAGGAATCCAGATTTCACAAGAGAACCAAGCACATCAAGAGATGCTTCAATTCCATCCGCGATCAAGTCAAGGAGGGAGACATAGAGATTTGCAAGATACATACGAATCTGAATGTTGCAGACCTGTTGACTAAGCCTCTCTCACGAGCAAAACATGATCAGCACCAAGACTCCATGGGTGTTAGAATCATTACTGTGTAATCTAGATTATTGACTCTAGTGCAAGTGGGAGACTGAAGGAAATATGCCCTAGAGGCAATAATAAAATTGTTATTTATATTTCCTTATATCATGATAAATGTTTATTATGCATGCTAGAATAGTATTAAACGGAAACTTAGTACATGTGTGAATACATAGACAAACAGAGTGTCACTAGTATGCCTCTACTGGACTAGCTCGTTGAATCAAAGTTGGTTAAGTTTCCTAGCCATAGACATGAGTTGTCATTTGATTAACGGGATCACATAATTAGAGAATGATGTGATTGACTTGACCGATTCCGTTAGCTTAGCACTTGATCTTTTAGTATATTGCTATTGATTTCTTCATGACTTATACATGTTCCTATGACTATGAGATTATGCAACTCCCGTTTACCAGCGGAACACTTAGTGTGCTACCAAACGTCACAACGTAACTGGGTGATTATAAAGGTGCTCTAAAGGTGTTTCTGATGGTACTTGTTGAGTTGGCATAGATAGAGATTAGGATTTGTCACTCCGATTGTCGGAGAGGTATCTCTGGGCCCTCTCGGTAATGCACATCACTATAAGCCTTGCAAGCAATGTGGCTAATGAGTTAGTTATGGGATGATGCATTACAGATCGAGTAAAGAGACTTGCCGGTAATGAGATTGAACTAGGTATTGAGATACCGATGATCGAATCTCGGGCAAGTAACATACCGATGACAAAGGGAACAACGTATGTTGTTATGTGGTTTGACCGATAAAGATCTTCGTAGAATATGTGGGAGCCAATATTAACATCCAGGTTCCGCTATTGGTTATTTACAGGAGATGAGTCTCGGTCATGTCTACATAGTTCTCGAACCCGTAGGGTCCGCACGCTTAACGTTCGGTGCCGATCGGTATTATGAGTTTATGTGTTTTGATGAACCGAAGGTTGTTCGGAGTCCCGTATTTGATCATGGGCATGACGACGAGTCTCAAAATGGTCGAGACATAAAGATCGATATATTGGAAGCCTATGTTTGGACATCGGAATGGTTCCGAGTGAGTTCGGACATATACCGGAGTACCGGGGGGTTACCGGAACCCCCCGGGGAGTATATGGGCCCTAATGGGCCTTAGTGGAGAGAGAGAGGGGCAGCCAGGGCAGGCCGCACGCCCCCTCCCCCTGTGGTCCGAATTGGACTAGGACGGGGGGCCTCGCCCCCCTTTCCTTCCTCCCTCTCTCCCCCTTCCTTCTCTCCTAGTCCAACTAGGGAAGGGGGGATCCTACTCCCGGTGGGAGTAGGACTCCTCCAGGGCGCGCCATAGAGGACCGGCCCTCCCCCTCCTCCACTCCTTTATATACGGGGGAGGGGGCACCCCATAGACACACAAGTTGATCATTGATCTCTTAGCCGTGTGCGGTGCCCCCCTCCACCATAATCCACCTCGGTCATATCGTTGCAGTGCTTAGGCGAAGCCCTGCCCCGGTAGCTTCATCATCACCGTCATCACGCCATCGTGCTGACGAAGCTCTCCCTCGACACTCAGCTGGATCAAGAGTTCGTGGGACGTCACCGAGCTGAACGTGTGCAGATCGCGGAGGTGTCGTACTTTCGGTAATAGGATCGGTCGGATCGTGAAGACGTACGAGTACATCAACCGCGTTGTCATAACGCTTCCGCTTACGGTCTACGAGTGTACGTGGACTACACTCTCCCCTCTCGTTGCTATGCATCACCATGATCTTGCGTGTGCGTAGGATTTTTTTTGAAATTACTACGTTCCCCAACAGTGGCATCCGAGCCAGGTCTATGCATAGATGTTATATGTACGAGTAGAACACAAGTGAGTTGTGGGCGATAATAGTCATACCGCTTACCAGCATGTCATACTTTGATTCGGCGGTATTGTTGGATGAAGCGGCCGGACCGACATTACGGGTACGCTTACACAAGACTGGTTCTACCGACGTGCTTCGCACACAGGTGGCTGGCGGGTGTCAGTTTCTCCAACTTTAGTTGAATCGAGTATGGCTACGCCTGGTCCTTGTTGAAGGTTAAAACATCACATACTTGACGAAAAATCATTGTGGTTTTGAAGCGTAGGTAAGAACGATTCTTGCTCAGCCCGTAGCAGCCACGTAAAACTTGCAGCAACAAAGTAGAGGACGTCTAACTTGTTTTTGCAGGGCATGTTGTGATGTGATATGGTCAAGACATGATGCTAAATTTTATTGTATGAGATGATCATGTTTTGTAACGGAGTTATCGGCGACTGGTAGGAGCCATATTGTTGTCGCTTTATTGTATGAAATGCAATCGCCATGTAATTGCATTTACTTTATCACTAAGTGGTAGCGATAGTCGTAGAAGCAATAGTTGGCGAGACGACAACGATGCTTCGATGGAGATCAAGGTATCAAGCCGGTGACGATGGTGATCATGACGGTGCTTTGGAGATGGAGATCAAAGGCACAAGATGATGATGGCCATATCATATCACATATATTGATTGCATGTGATGTTTATCCTTTATGCATCTTATTTTTCTTAGTTCGGCGATAGCATTATAAGATGATCTCTCACTAAATTTCAAGGTACAAGTGTTCTCCCTGAGTATGCACTGTTGTGAAAGTTTGTCGTGCCAAGACACCACGTGATGATCGGGTGTGATAAGCTCTACGTTCACATACAACGGGTGCAAGCCAGTTTTGCACATGTAGAATACTCGGGTTAAACTTGACGAGCCTAGCATATGCAGATATGGCTTTGGAACATTGAGACCGAAAGGTCGAGCGTGAATCATATAGTAGATATGATCAACATAGTGATGTTCACCATTGAAAACTACTCCACCTCACGTGATGATCGGACATGGTTTAGTTGATTTGGATCACGTGATCACTTAGATGATTAGAGGGAGTTCTTAAGTAATTTGATTAATTGAACTTTAATTTATCATGAACTTAGTACCTGATTGTATTTTGCATGTCTATGTTGTTGTAGATAGATGGCCCGTGCTATTGTTCCGTTGAATTTTAATGTGTTCCTAGAGAAAGCTAAGTTGAAAGATGATGGTAGCAACTACACGGACTAGGTCCGTAACTTGAGGATTATCCTCATTGCTGCATAGAAGAATTACGTCCTGGAAGCACCGCTAGGTGCTAAACCCGCTGCAGGAGCAACGCCAGATGTTATGAACGTCTGGTAGAGCAAAGCTCATGACTACTCGATAGTTAAGTGTGCCATGCTTTACGGCTAAGAACCGGGACTTCAACGATGTTTTGAACGTCATGGAGCATATGAGATGTTCCAGGAGTTGAAGTTAATATTTCAAGCAAGTGACCGGATTGAGAGATATGAAGTCTCCAATAAGTTCTACACCTGCAAAATGGAGGAGAATAGTTCTGTCAATGAGCATATACTCAAAATGTCTGGGTATAACAATCACTTGATTCAACTGGGAGTTAATCTTCCTAATGATAGTGTCATTGACAGAATTCGTCAATCACTGCCACCAAGCTACAAGAGCTTCGTGATGAACTAGAACATGCAAGGGATGGATAAGACAATTCCCGAGCTCTTCGCAATGCCAAAGGCTGCAGAGGTAGATATCAAGAAGGAGCATCAAGTGTTGATGGTCAACAAGACCACCAGTTTCAAGAAAAAGGGTAAAGGGAAGAAGGGGAACTTCAAGAAGAACGGCAAGCAAGTTGCTGCTCAAGTGAAGAAGCCCAAGTCTGGAAAAAAGCCTGAGAGTGAGTGCTTCTACTGCAAAGGGACTGGTCACTGGAAGCGGAACTGCCCCAAGTATTTGGCGGATAAGAAGGATGGCAAGATGAACAAAGGTACATGTGATATACATGTTATTGATGTGTACCTTACTAATGCTCGCAGTAGTACCTGGGTATTTGATACTGGTTCTGTTGCTAATATCTGCAACTTGAAACAGGGACTACGTATTAAGTGAAGATTGGCTTAGGACGAGGTGACGATGCGCGTGGGAAATGGTTCCAAAGTCGATGTGATCGCAGTCGGCACGCTACCTCTACATCTACCTTCAGGATTAGTTTTAGACCTGAATAATTGTTATTTGGTGCCAGCGTTAAGCATGAACATTATATCTGGATCTTGTTTGATGCAAGATGGTTATTCATTTAAATCAGAGAATAATGGTTGTTCTATTTATATGAGTAATATCTTTTATGGTCATGCACCCTTGAAGAGTGGTCTATTTTTGTTGAATCTCGATAGTAGTGATACACATATTCATAATATTGAAGCCAGAAGATGCAAAGTTGATAATGATAGTGCAACTTATTTGTGGCACTACCGTTTGGGTCATATTGGTGTAAAGCGCATGAAGAAACTCCATTCTGATGGACTTTTGGAATCACTTGATTATGAATCACTTGGTACTTGTGAACCATGCCTCATGGGTAAGATGACTAAAACTCTGTTCTCCGGAACAATGGAGCGAGCAACAGATATGTTGGAAATTATACATACAGATCCGATGAATATTGAGGCTCGCGGCGGGTATCGTTATTTTCTCACCTTCAAAGTGTTGGGGAACATAGTAATTTCAAAAAAATTCCTACGCACACGCAAGATCATGGTGATGCATGGCAACGAGAGGGGAGAGTGTCGTCTACGTACCCTCGTAGACCGTAAGTGGAAGCGTTATGACAACGCAGTTGATGTAGTCGTACGTCTTCACGATCGACCGATCCAAGTACCGAACGTATGGCACCTCCGCGATCTGCACACGTTCAGCTCGGTGACGTCCCACAAACTCACGATCCAGTAGAGCTTCGAGGGAGAGTTTCGTCAGCGCGACGGCGTGATGACGGTGATGATGAAGCTACCGGCGCAGGGCTTCGCCTAAACACTACGACGATATCACCGAGGTGGATTATGGTGGAGGGGGGCACCGCACATGGCTTGGAGCAATCAACTTGTGTATCTTAGGTGCAACGCCCGGATAATTAAGCTACAGTGAACCTCTACTAATGATGCCACGTCATCTCGGTTACTATAATTAAACTCGCGTTGATTTGAAACCGATTCAAATTTAAATTTAAAACAAAGGCTAACAACAAAAGTTTTCCAATATTAAAACTAAATTGTTCGGGTTGTGCTAAATAATGCATAGGTAATTAGGGTGGAGAGACCACATTTTTATAAAATAATTAAATGCTCTTGAATAAATAAAATAGCAGCAAAAACAATTAGTTAAATACCTTTTATACTTTATAAAATTTTAAACTAATTTATTTGGGAGTTCAACATTTTGTGGAGTGGACATAATATTAGTACTAAGTTAGGTGTTAAATATAAAAAAACTAAAATAAAAGGAGACTAATAAAACATAAAAGAAATAACATAAAAAAGGATAAACAATGGAAACCAGTGTACATGGCCCAACACGCACAGTGCCAGGCCCAGCCCATCACCAGGTCGTCTTCAACCCTGTTCATCAGGGCGCGGTGGACGCTCATGCGCCGTCCGTGGCGCGGATGCCGCACGCGGCAGCCATCCAGCGATGCCCCACGCCGTATAAGACCTCCCCTGATCCCGTGGTCGAACCCTATCCCCACTTCCCCCCCTCCGCCCGCGCCGCTTCTTCTTCCCCGCGATGACCCAAGACCTCCGTCGCCATGGTCACCCTCACCCGCGCGGACAGCGACCTCCCCGCCGCCTAGGACTACGCCTGGAAGCACCGCCGCCACCCGCTTCTTCCTCTTCGACCCCGAGCTCGAGTAGAAGATCGCCACCGCGTCGGGATCGATCGAGTCCTCCTCTACTGTCGCTGGCGTTCGTCGCCAAATCCATCGAACCCTGCTGCTCCCGTTCACTCAACGAGCCTCCTTGAGCTCCTCGGTGAGCTCCGTCATAAATCCCCTCTGCTAGCTTGCTCGTGCTCGTCCTCTAGCGCTAGTCTCCGTCGTAGCCGAATCATGTCGCTGCTTTTCGCCTCATCACCGTAGCCACGGCAAGCAAAGCTTGCGTCCGAGCTCTGCAGCGAGCTCCTTGGCTCTCCAGGAACCCGCGACACTCACCAAACCATCTCCCCGTGCCCCGCAGCTTCGAGTCCGGGCACGCCCAAACTCCGGCAGCCACCATTGTGAAGGAAATATGCCCTAGAGGCAATAATAAAGTATTATTTATTTCCTTATATCATGATAAAAGTTTATTATTCATGCTAGAATTGTATTAACCGGAAACATAATACATGTGTGAATAGACAAACAGAGTGTCACTAGTATGCCTCTACTTGACTACCTCGTTAATCAAAGATGGTTATGTTTCCTAGCCATAGACATGAGTTGTCATTTGAGTAACGGGATCACCTCATTGGGAGAATGACGTGATTGACTTGACCCATTCTGTTAGCTTAGCACTCGATCGTTTAGTATGCTGCTATTGCTTTCTTCATGACTTATACATGTTCCTATGACTATGAGATTATGCAACTCCCGTTTACCGGAGGAACACTTTGTGTGCTACCAAACGTCACAACGTAACTGGGTGATTATAAAGGTGCTCTACAGGTGTCTCCAAAGGTACTTGTTGGGTTGGCGTATTTTGAGATTAGGATTTGTCACTCCGATTGTCGGAGAGGTATCTCTGGGCCCACTCGGTAATGCACATCACTATAAGCCTTGCAAGCATTGTAACTAATGAGTTAGTTGCGGGATGATGTATTACAGAATGAGTAAAGAGACTTGCCGGTAACGAGATTGAACTAGGTATCGAGATACCGACGATCGAATCTCGGGCAAGTAACATACCGATGACAAAGGGAACAACGTATGTTGTTATGCGGTTTGACCGATAAAGATCTTCGTAGAATATGTGGGAACCAATATGAGCATCCAGGTTCCGCTATTGGTTATTGACCGTAGAGGTGTCTCGGTCATGTCTACATAGTTCTCGAACCCGTAGGGTCCGCAAGCTTAACGCTATGATGACAGTTTTATTATGAGTTTATATGTTTTGATGTACCGAAGGTTGTTCGGAGTCCCGGATGTGATCATGGACATGACGAGGAGTCTCGAAATGGTCGAGACATAAAGATTGATATATTGGACGACTATATTCGGACACCGGAAGTGTTCCGGAGAAGTTTCGGAAAAAACTGGAGTGCCGGAGGGGTTACCGGAACCCCCCGGGGAAGTATTGGGCCTTAGTGGGCCTGAGGGGAGAGAGAGGGCAGCAGCCAGGAGGTGGCGCGCCCCCTCCCATGAGGAGTCCTAATTGCACTAGGGGAGGGGGGCGCAGCCCCTCTTTCCCTCTCCCTCTCCCTCTCTTTCCTTCCCCCCCTCTCTTCCTAGTAGGACTAGGAAAGGGGAGTCCTACTCCTACTAGGAAGAGGACTCCCCCCCTCTCCTTGGCGCGCCCAAGGCAGCCGGTCTCCCCCTTGCTCCTTTATATACGGGGGCAGGGGGCACTCTATACACACAATTGATATACGATATTTTAGCCGTGTGCGGTGCCCCCCCTCCACCATATTACACCTCGATAATATCGTTGCGGAGCTTAGGCGAAGCCCTTGCGTCGGTAGAACATCAACATCGTCACCACGCCGTCGTGCTGACGAAACTCTCCCTCAACACTCGGCTGGATCGGAGTTCGAGGGACGTCATCGAGCTGAACGTGTGCTGAACTCAGAGGTGTCGTGCGTTCGGTACTTGATCGGTCGGATCGTGAAGACGTACGACTACATCAACCGCGTTGTGTTAACACTTCCGCTTTCGGTCTACGAGGGTACGTGGACAACACTCTCCCCTCTCATTGCTATGCATCACCATGATCTTGCATGTTCGTAGGAATTTTTTTGAAATTACTACGTTCCCCAATAGTGGCATCCGAGCCTGGTTTTATGCGTTGATGCTATGCACGAGTAGAACACAAGTGAGTTGTGGGCGATATAAGTCATACTGCTTACCAGCATGTCATACTTTGGTTCAGCGGTATTGTGAGATGAAGCGGCCCGGACCGACATTACGCGTACGCTTACGCGAGACTGGTTTCACCGTTATGAGCACTCGTTGCTTAAAGGTGACCGGCGGGTGTCTATCTCTCTCACTTTAGTTGAACCGAGTGTGGCTACGCCCGGTCCTTGCGAATGTTAAAACAGCACCAACTTGACAAACTAACGTTGTGGTTTTGATGCGTAGGTAAGAACGGTTCTTGCTAAGCCCGTAGCAGCCACGTAAAACTTGCAACAACAAAGTAGAGGGCGTCTAACTTGTTTTTGCAGGGCATGTTGTGATGTGATATGGTCAAGACATGATGCTATATTTTATTGTATGAGATGATCATGTTTTGTAACCGAGTTATCGGCAACTGGCAGGAGCCATATGGTTGTCGCTTTATTGTATGAAATGCAATCGCCATGTAATTGTTTTACTTTATCACTAAGCGGTAGCGATAGTCGTAAAAGCAATAGTTGGCGAGACGACAACGATGCTACGATGGAGATCAAGGTGTCGAGCCGGTGACGATGGTGATCATGACTGTGCTTCGGAGATGGAGATCACAAGCACAAGATGATGATGGCCATATCATATCACTGATATTCATTGCATGTGATGTTTATCTTTTATGCATCTTATCTTGCTTTGATTGACGGTAGCATTATAAGATGATCTCTCACTAAAATTTCAAGATAAAAGTGTTCTCCCTGAGTATGCACCGTTGCGAAAGTTCTTCGTGCTGAGACACCACGTGATGATCGGGTGTGATAGGCTCTACGTTCAAATACAACGGGTGCAAAACAGTTGCACACGCGGAATACTCAGGTTAAACTTGACGAGCCTAGCATATGCAGATATGGCCTCAGAACACGGAGACCGAAAGGTCGAGCGTGAATCATATTGTAGATATGATCAACATAGTGATGTTCACCATTGAAACTACTCCATCTCACGTGATGATCGGACATGGTTTAGTTGATTTGGATCACGTAATCACTTAGATGATTAGAGGGATGTCTATCTAAGTGGGAGTTCTTAAGTAATATGATTAATTGAACTTAAATTTATCATGAACTTAGTCCTGATAGTATTTCTGCAAATTATGTTGTAGATCAATAGCTCGCGTCGTTGCTTCCCTGCGTTTATTTTTGATGTGTTCCTAGAGAAAAATTATGTTGAACAATGTTAGTAGCAAAGATGCAGATTGGATCCGTGATCTGAGGATTATCCTCATTGCTGCACAGAAGAATTATGTCCTTGATGCACCGCTAGGTGATAGACCTATTGCACGAGCAGATGCAGACGTTATGAACGTTTGGCTAGCTCAATATGATGACTACTTGATAGTTTAGTGCACCATGCTTAACGGCTTAGAATCGGGACTTCAAAGACGTTTTGAACGTCATGGACCATATGAGATGTTCCAGGAGTTGAAGTTAATATTTCAAGCAAATACCCGAGTTGAGAGATATGAAGTCTCCAACAAGTTCTATAGCTAAAAGATGGGAGAATCGCTCAACTAGTGAGCAGGTGCTCAGATTGTCTGGGTACTACAATGGCTTGAATCAAGTGGGAGTTAGTCTTCCAGGTAACATAGTGATTGACAGAATTCTCTAGTCACCATCACCAAGTTAGTAGAACTTCGTGATGAACTATAGTATGCAAGGGATGACGTAAGTAATTCCCGAGCTCTTCGTGATGCTGAAATCGACGAAGGTAGAAATCAAGAAAGAGCATCAAGTGTTGATGGTTAACAAGACCACTAGTTTCAACAAAAGGGCAAAGGGATAGAAGGGGAACTTCAAGAAGAACGGCAAGCAAGTTGCTGCTCAAGTGAAGAAGCCCAAGTCTGGACCTAAGCCTGAGACTAAGTGCTTCTACTGCAAAGGGACTGGTCACTGGAAGCGGAACTGCCCCAAGTATTTGGTGGATAAGAAGGATGGCAAAGTGAACAAAGGTATATTTGATGTACAGATTATTGATGTGTATTTTACTAGTGTTCGTAGCAACCCCTCGGTATTTGATACTGGTTCAGTTGCTAAGAGTAGTAACTCGAAACGGGAGTTGCAGAATGAACAGAAACTTGTTAAGGGTGAAGTGACGATGTGTCTTGGAAGTAGTTCCAAGATTGATATGATCATCATCGCACACTCCCTATACTTTCAGGATTAGTGTTGAAACTAAATAAGTGTTATTTGGTGTTTGCGTTGAGCATGAATATGATTTGATCATGTTTTTTGCAATACGTTTATTCATTTAAATTAGAGAATAATTGTTGTTCTGTTTACATGAATAAAACCTTCTATGGTCATACACCCGATAAAATGGTTTGTTGGATCTCGATCGTAGTGATACACATATTCATAATAATGAAGCCAAAAGATGCAAATTTAATAATGATAGTGCAACTTATTTGTGGCACTGCCGTTTAGGTCATATTGGTGTAAAGCGCATGAAGAAACTCCATACTGATGAGATTTTGGAATCACTTGATTATGAATCACTTGATGCTTGCGAACCGTGCCTCATGGGCAAGATGACTAAAACGCCGTTCTCCGGAACTATGGAGAGAGCAACAGATTTGTTGGAAATCATACATACAGATGTATGTGGTCCGATGAATATTGTGGCTCGTAGCAGGTATCATTATTTTCTGACCTTCACAGATGATTTTAGCAGATATGGGTATATCTACTTAATGAAACAGAAGTCTGAAACATTTGAAAAGTTCATATAATTTCAGATTGAAGCGGAAAATCATTGTAACAAGAAAATAAAGTTTCTACGATCTGATCGTGGAGAAGAGTATTTGAGTTACGAGTTTGGCCTTCAGTTAAAACAATGTGAAATAGTTTCACTACTCACGCCACCTGGAACACCACGGTGTAATGGTGTGTCCGAACATCATAACCGTACTTTATTAGATATGGTGCGATATATGATGTCTCTTACCGATCTACCACTATTGTTTTGGGGTTATGCATTAGAGACAGCTGCATTCACGTTAAATAGGGTACCATCTAAATCCGTTGAGACGACATCTTATGAACTGTGGTTTGGCAAGAAACCAAAGTTGTCGTTTCTTAAAAATTGGGGTTGCGATGCTTATGTGAAAAGGTTTCATCCTGATAAGCTCAAACCCAAATCGGAGAAATGTGTCTTCATAGGATACCCAAAGGAGACAGCTGGGTACACCTTCTATCACAGATCCGAAGGCAAGATATTCGTTGCTAAGAATGGATCCTTTCTAGAGAAGGAGTTTTCTCTCGAAAGAAGTGAGTGGGAGGAAAGTAGAACTTGATGAGGTAACTGTACCTGCTCCCTTATTGGAAAGTAGTTCATCACGGAAATCTGTTCCTGTGACTCCTACACCAATTAGTGAGGAAGTTAATGATGATGATCATGTAACTTCAGATCAAGTTACTACCAAACCTCGTAGGTAAACCAGAGTGAGATCCACACCAGAGTGGTACGGTAATCCTGTTCTGGAGGTCATGATATTTGACCATGACGAACCTACGAACTATGAGGAAGCGATGATGAGCCCAGATTCCGCGAAATGGCTTGAAGCCATGAAATCTGAGATGAGATCCATATATGAGAACAAAGTATGGACTTTGATTGACTCGCCCAATGATCGGCAAGCCATTGAGATTAAATGGATCTTCAAGAGGAAGACAGACAGTGATAGTAGTGTTACTGTCTACAAAGCTAGAATTGTCGCAAAAAGGTTTTCGACAAGTTCAAGGTGTTGACTACGATGAGAGTTTCTCACTCGTATCTATGCTTAAGTCTGTCTGAATCATGTTAGCAATTGCCGCATTTTATGAAATATGGCAAATGGATAAACAAAATTGCATTCCTTAATGGATTTATTAAAGAAGAGTTGTATATGATGCAACCAGGAGGTTTTGTCAATCCTAAAAGTGCTAACAAAATATGCAAGCTCCAGCGATCCATCTATGGACTGGTGCAAGCATCTCGGAGTTGGAATATACGCTTTGATAAGTTGATCAAAGGATATAGTTTTATACAGACTTGCGGTGAAGCCTGTATTTACAAGAAAGTGAGTGGGAGCACTACAGCATTTCTGATAAGTATATGTGAATGACATATTGTTGATCAAAAATAATGTAGAACTATTCTGCAAAGCATAAAGGAGTGTTTGAAAGGAGTTTTTTCAAAGAAAGACCTCGGTGAAGCTGCTTACATATTGAGCATCAAGATCTATAGAGATAGATCAAGACGCTTGATTAGTTTTTTCAATGAGTACATACCTCAACTAGATTTTGAAGTAGTTCAAAATAGAACAGTCAAAGAAAGAGTTCTTGCCTGTGTTACAAGGTGTGTAATTGAGTAAGACTCAAAGCCCGACCACGGCAGAAGATAGAAAGAGAATGAAAGTCATTCCCTATGCCTTGGCCATAGATTCTATAAAGTATGCTATGCTATGTACCAGATCTATTGTATACCCTACACTGATTTTGGCAAGGGAGTACAATAGTGATCTAGGAGTGGATCACTGGACAGCGGTCAAAATTATCCTTAGTGGAATAAGGGTATGTTTCTCGATTATGGAAGTGACAAAAGGTTCGTCGTAAAGGGTTACGTCGATGCAAGTTTTGACACTAATCTAGATGACTCTAAGTCTCGGTCTAGATACATATTGAAAGTGGGAGCAATTAGCTAGAGTAGCTCCGTGCAGAGCATTGTAGACATTGAAATTTGCAAAATACTTACGGATCTGAATGTGACAGACCCGTTGACTAAAATTATCTCACAAGCAAAACATGATCACACCTTAGTACTCTTTGGGTGTTAATCACATAGCGATGTGAACTAGATTACTGACTCCAGTAAACCCTTTGGGTGTTGGTCACATGACGATGTGAACTATGGGTGTTAATCACATGGTGATGTGAACTATTGATGTTAAATCACATGGCGATGTGAACTAGATTATTGACTCTAGTGCAAGTGGGAGACTGAAGGAAATATGCCCTAGAGGCAATAATAAAGTATTATTTATTTCCTTATATCATGATAAAAGTTTATTATTCATGCTAGAATTGTATTAACCGGAAACATAATATATGTGTGAATACATAGACAAACAGAGTGTCACTAGTATGCCTCTACTTGACTAGCTCGTTAATCAAAGATGGTTATGTTTCCTAGCCATAGACATGAGTTGTCATTTGAGTAACGGGATCACCTCATTGGGAGAATGACGTGATTGACTTGACCCATTCCGTTAGCTTAGCACCCGATCGTTTAGTATGATGCTATTGCTTTCTTCATGACTTATACATGTTCCTATGACTATAAGATTATGCAACTCCCGTTTACCGGAGGAACACTTTGTGTGCTACCAAACGTCACAACGTAACTAGGTGATTATAAAGGTGCTCTACAGGTGTCTCCAAAGGTACTTGTTGGGTTGGCGTATTTCGAGATTAGGATTTGTCACTCCGATTGTCGGAGAGGTATCTCTGGGCCCACTCGGTAATGCACATCACTATAAGCCTTGCAAGCATTGTAACTAATGAGTTAGTTGCGGGATGATGTATTACAGAACGAGTAAAGAGACTTGCCAGTAACGAGATTGAAGTAGGTATCGAGATACCGACGATCAAATCTCGGGCAAGTAACATACCGATGACAAAGGGAACAACGTATGTTGTTATGCGGTTTGACCGATAAAGATCTTCGTAGAATATGTGGGAACCAATATGAGCATCCAGGTTCCGCTATTGTTTATTGACCGGAGAGGTGTCTCGGTCATGTCTACATAGTTCTCGAACCCGTAGGGTCCGCACGCTTAACGCTACGATGACAGTTTTATTATGAGTTTATATGTTTTGATGTACCAAAGGTTGTTCAGAGTCCCGGATGTGATCACGGACATGACGAGGAGTCTCAAAATGGTCGAGACATAAAGATTGATACATTGGATGACTATATTCGGACACCGGAAGTGTTCCGGAGAAGTTTCAGAAAAAACCGGAGTGCCGGAGGGGTTACCGGAACCCCCCGGGGAAGTATTGGGCCTTAGTGGGCCTGAGGGGAGAGAGAGGGCAGCAGCGAGGAGGTGGCGCGCCCCCTCCCATGAGGAGTCCTAATTGGACTAGGGGAGGGGGCGCAGCCCCTCTTTCCCTCTCCCTCTCCCTCTCTTTCCTTCCC
>NC_057808.1:522225725-522247022 GCF_018294505.1 Triticum aestivum | reverse complement strand
AGTCCTACTCCTACTAGGAAGAGGACTCCCCCCCTCTCCTTGGCGCGCCCAAGGCAGCCGGCCTCCCCCTTGCTCCTTTATATACGGGGGCAGGGGGGCACTCTATACACACAATTCATATACGATATTTTAGCCATGTGCGGTGCCCCCCCTCCACCATATTACACCTCGATAATATCGTTGTGGAGCTTAGGCGAAGCCCTGCGTCGGTAGAACATCGACATCGTCACCACGCCGTCGTGCTGACGAAACTCTCCCTCAACACTCAGCTGGATCGGAGTTCGAGGGACGTCATCGAGCTGAACGTGTGCTGAACTCGGAGGTGCCGTGCGTTCGTTACTTGATCGGTCGGATCGTGAAGACGTACGACTACATCAACCGCGTTGTGTTAACGCTTCCGCTTTCGGTCTACGAGGGTACGTGGACAACACTCTCCCCTCTCGTTGCTATGCATCACAATGATTTTGCGTGTTTGTAGGAAATTTTTTGAAATTAGTACGTTCCCCAACACATTGTCGATGCTGCGCTCGCCTCCGGCCACCCCAGCCACCACTACCAGCCCCGTCCGACGTGCCGTGCCGCGGGCGTTCGAACTAGACCGGCTGCGCATCCATCCGTCGCTTGTGTGGCAATCCCGGTGAGGTCTATGCTCGTCGTTGAGCTCCTGCGCGCGCGCCGGCCGCGTCCAGCGAGCCGCCCCTGCTCGCCCAGCCACGCCTTCACGCGCGCCTTGGCCACGCGGCTCGCCCGCTCCCGCATCTGCCAGCCGCCACACAACCCGTCCCTGCTGCCCCGTCGCCTGTCGCCTCCCTGCGTGCGTGCTGCTGCTGCTCTTGGTGCGTGCTGCTCTCTTGCGCTGCTTGCTAGCTGCTGCTAATTGTTATTGCTGCTAATCATCGCTGATGCCTGCTTGCTAGCCGCTGCTACTGCTAATCACTGTTGCCGCTTTTTTTTTTTTGCTCTGCTGCTTGCCGCCGGGCTGTTCTGCTTACCACTGCCTGCGATGCTATCCGCCGCCGCTCGCTCCATGCCGCTGCCTGCTATGCTGCTAGTGCTGCTGTTGCCACCCGCTCCTGAGCGCCAGTCCTGCACGCAGCCACTCTTGGCTATCCATGGCCGCCGTGGCCTTTGTGTCATGCGTGCTAGCCGGCGTGGCTTGAGCCACTCCCAAACGGCCGGCCATTAGATTAGGATTAATCTTACTTAGCTAACCTCAAATCGGTATTAGTACTAATCTTAGATGCTACTTAGTGTATGACTTATGGCCCCCACCACTAACTGGGCTAATTAAACAATCTGTCAAACAAATGGCCCTATGACACATGAGCTCCACTGTCCAGTTTTGACCAGTCAACCCAGGAAATGTTAAATGTTGACCCTGTTGACTCAGCACGCCCCTGGCCCCACTGTCAGTCTCTCTGTGCCCACTACTGGGTACAGATGTGGGTACACTTAGCTTTTGCTATTTAATTTTCGAATTTATAATAAAACCAGTAATTTTAGAAAATGCAATAAACTTTTAAATTTAATATAAAATAATCCGTAACTCGGATGAAAATACTTTGTACATGAAAGTTGCTCAGAACGACGAGACGAATCCGAATACGCAGTCTGTTCGCCCGCCACCCGTCCCTAACATAGCGAACGTGCAACATTTCACCTCTGGTTCATCTGTCCGAAAACGCGAAACACCGGGAATACTTTCCCGGATGTTTCCCCCCTTCGCCGGTATCGCCTACTACCGCGTTAGGGCACCCCCTAGCACCGCGTATTGGCATGTTATGCTTTGTGATGCTTTGATTGCTCTGTTATTTATTGTGTTCTCCCTCCGTTACTTTTTTTCGGTAGACCCCGATATTGTCGGCGACCCCCAGTTCGACTACGGTGTCGACGACCCCTTCTTCTTGCCAGAGCAACCAGGCAAGCCCCCCCCCCCCGATCACCAGATATCGCATATTCCTTCTCTCTACTGCTTGCATTAGAGTAGTGTAGCATGTTACTGCTTTCGGTTAATCTTATTCTGCTGCATAGCCTGTCATTGTTGCTACAGTTGTTACCCTTACCTGCAATCCTAAATGCTTAGTATAGGATGCTAGTATTCCATCAGTAGCCTACATTCTTGTCCGTTTGCCATGCTATACAACCGGGCCGTGGTCACACGGGAGGTGATCACGGGTATATACTTACATACATATTATATGATACATGTGGTGACTAAAGTCGGGTCGGCTCGTAGAGTACCCGCAATTGATTCCGATGTGGGGGCTGAAAGGACAGGTGGTTCCATCTCGGTAGTGGTGGGCCTGGGTTCCCGACGGCCCCCGACTGTTACTTTGTGGCGGAGCGACAGGGCAGGTTGAGACCACCTAGGTGAGAGGTGGGCCTGGCCCTGGTCGGTGTCCGCGATTACATCAATTAACACGCTTATTGAGATCTTTGTATTTGAACTAAGTCTGACCACTGGCCTATACGCACTAATCAACTACGCGGGAACAGTTATGGGCACTCAACGTCGTGGTATCAGCCGAAGCCTTCTTGACGTCAGCGACTGAGCGGCGCGCGCCGGGTTGGACTGGAACGCCTGCTCTTGTATAAGGGAGGCTAGGTCTGCTCGCCGGTCGCGTTCGCAACATGCAGGTGTGCAATGGGCGATGGGCCCAGACCCCTGCGCGCATAGGATTTGACCGGCGTGCTGACCTCTCTGTTGTGCCTAGGTGGGGCTGCGACGTGTTGATCTTTCGAGGCCGGGCATGACCCAGGAAAGTGTGTCCGGCCAGAGGGATCGAGCGTGTTGGGTAATGTGGTGCACCCCTGCAGGGAAGTTTATCTATTCGAATAGCCGTGATCCTCGGTAACAGGACGACCCGGAGTTGTACCTTGACCTTATGACAACTAGAACCGGATACTTAATAAAACACACCCTTCCAAGTGCCAGATATAACCCGGTGATCGCTCTCACACAGGGCGACGAGGGGAGGATCGCCGGGTAGGATTATGCTATGTGATGATACTTGGTGAACTTATCATCTACTCTCTTCTACATGCTGCAAGATGGAGGCAGCCAGAAGTGTAGTCTTCGACAGGACTAGCTATCCCTGTTATTCTGGCATTCTGCAGTTCAGTCCATCGATATTGCCCCTTTACACAGATACCCATGCATATGTAGTGTAGATCCTTGTTTGCGAGTACTTTGGATGAGTACTCACGGTTGCTTTGCTCCCCTTTTCCCCCTTTCCTTTCTTCTCGGTTATCGCAACCAGATGCTGGAGCCCAAGAGCCAGACGCCATCGTCGACGACGACTCCTACTACACCGGAGGTGCCTACTACTACGTGCAGGCTGCTGACGATGACCAGGAGTAGTTTAGGAGGATCCCAGGCAGGAGGCCTGCGCCTCTTTTGATCTGTATCCCAGTTTGTGCTAGCCATCTTATGGCAACTTGTTTAACTTATGGTTGTACTCAGATATTGTTGTTTCCGCTGACTCGTCTATGATCGAGCACTTGTATTCGAGCCCTCGAGGCCCCTGGCTTGTATTATGATGCTTGTATGACTTATTTTATTTTTAGAGTTGTGTTGTGTTATCTTCCCGTGAGTCCCTCATTTTGATCATACACATTTGCGTGTATGATTAGTGTACGGTTGAATCGGGGGTGTCACAAGTTCGTATCAGAGCCGACTGCCTGTAGGAATCCCCTTTCCAACTCCTTGGCCAAAGTCGAGTCTAGACATTGCAAAACTTTTACTAACATGGCTGTGTGTCTTACGGGCACACGTCACCATTGGGTGGTATTAGGATCTTTTATTCCTCGTCTATACTCTGGGACTCTGATCTCTCTTCTATTCGGGTTAAATGATTTTGCTAACTCTAAAACTAGGATCTCGTAACTACTTCCTCCTGGAGAGCCCCTTCATTCCAGTTGATGGCTTGATTCATTAGAAGACCCCGATGATACTCTCCGATGTTATCCCAAGAACTTGTGTTCATCGGGTTTGCAATTCCCCTTCGACCTTCAACCCTTATGGATAACTACATGCACTTGACATTCTTACATTCATCCCCAGTTGGTCTTGTTATTACAAGATACCCTGTAATACTCGTCATTGTTTCGAGAATCCTTTGTGCCTACTGCCTTGCAGTTCCTTGTCGCCTGAATACACCTACAAATTAATCCTCACACTTACCAAGGATTTGTTTCTCCCCAGTTGTTCAGGTGTTTCACAAAATTCTTCAAAATATTATCCGATCGTTCGAGAATCCTCTACAGCCTATGGCTCTAGAAATTCTTGTCTGTCTACATTATGGTTAATTCCAAATGCCTAGCATTATTCATTGACATCCTTTGTCACTATCATTTTGAGACCGTTGATTCAATATGATGTGGATGTTCGCAATCATCAGTCGCAATTAGAATTCATCCTTCCAGCTCATACGTCATTTTAGAACACGAGCTGGTTCTCGACCAATCAATTGCCGTCGGTTGTACCCCTAAGTCAATTCAGCTTATCCATCCTTAATCAGAGCATTTGCTTTTGATCCCTTGAATTGGAAAATCTTAATTCCTTTACATTTGAGCTCTGAATTAGTCAGTTGTTTCTACAATCTGATCTCCTTGCATTCTCTCTTCTTCTGGTTGAGTACCGATGCTCACCTCAGATCCCTTGTGGACGATCAGATCCTTTGTTGGATTTTATCCGACAGCGTCCTTCATATTCAATAATTTTGTGAGTCCTTCCCCTGATACATAATGCCTTTGGTAAACTGTATCCTCTGCTTTGTCAACCATGCTCTACTTCCGAGCTTGAGTTATTTACCCCTGAAGTTGATGGTATACGTTCCTAAGAAGCCCCGATGGGTTGAACCTATTCCTTCCTTAATCTCTGTGAACCCGGAAGTTTTCACGGGTCATACTCCTCTGGTAATTCACCAGGTAGGTTTTGACACTGAAATCTTTTTTATCTAGAGCAGTGAATGAAAGGTTATGCATTGAAGAAATGGGAATCGACCTTGAACTTTGTGTTCATGCCCATGGACACGATGTAGATCCTATCATAGAAGCTTCTTGCAATAATAACTATTTCCTTGTTATGATATCATCTCGTACCTGTGTATTGATCCTTTGCAATTGTGGTTTCGACCGCATTTTCTCCTTGATTCCATTCTCAGACAAGTTAAAGCACTTGTCTTCTGTTGATCGATACATCTCCGCAACCTCTATTTTGATCTTCCTCGAGTATTACCCTTTGGTATCTCGAGAACTGTGTTGCTTCCCGCGAGTCTTCATCTAGTATTGCTTCTCACCGATCTCAGATTTCTACCGGGTTCTGAGTTATTAGTCACTCGAGAACACCGACAAGTGAATCGATTCTGCACTCCGATTCAATAACTCTAAGTAATTTTCGTTGCTTACGAGTTTAATAATCCTTCAAATCATTCCTAGCCTTATCGGCTATATCATTATCGTGCAAACTTTTAACTATGCTACCTGGTCCTTCTTCCCAGAGCACAATTGTCGGCGATGAGCTAAGCTTACGTCGATCTTCCTTGTCTTACCGTTTCGCCTCGAACAACAAGCTTGATTCCGAGTTGGTGTCGTATCCGTGGTTCCAATAATCTTTCTCTGCATTAGTCATGTTGCTTGATGTAGTCGTTGTTCAATTGCTTCTTCGTGGAGCCTCTCGACAAAATTTGTCATGATCATCATCAGCATTCTGAGCTCTTCTAGGATATCAATTGAATTCATGATGAGAAATACCATCCTTGCCCTCGATGATTTGTGTTATCATCGACCATTTTATTGCCTTCCGTTCAACACAAACTTGTTCGTGTTTTGTGTATACCTTGAGATCCTTGCTATCCAGCATTTGTTCTCCTTTACCTTGGAGTATTACCATCTTTTATGTCAAGATTGTCGTGAGAATTTCACCACCTCTTAAGAATTCTTGATACAGGTGATACTTCTCACCATCACCATTCTATCTTGGTCCCTGTGTTGTTTCTAACCGGGATACCGACAAATGGACTATGATGTATAAAATTCTAAACTTCTAGCAACCCTATTGCTTGTAAGTTAATGAATGATGGTTTCCTTCTTGGTGTATTGGTTATGAAATCACAATACTAACATTGATCATGCTACCTAAGCCCATATTTCGGGTGCACCGTTCAACCAATGTTTAATTGTGTATGTTTTCCTCGAGCATACATCATTATATCATTTGATCTGACAAATGTTATCTCCTTGTTCACATAATTATGGAAATCCATCATGTTGGAAATCTTGATGAATTGTCGCTGAGTTCATCCATCATGTTGGAAATCTTGATGAATTGTCGCTGAGTTCATCAGCTACCTCCTCATCCTCTTCTGGGTTTGATGATGAACTTGTTTCGAAACTCGCTTCCATAGTTCATTTCCCGAGAATCTTACAATGTCATCACGTCAATTTGTGTTGCACCTTTTCTTCTCAGACCTCCCAAGCCTGAGGTATGCTCACACCAATCAGATCTAAATCTCGATTAGATATGATGGTTGGGACATATTTCCAAGAGTTATAACATTGGTCTTCACATGACCCGGTAAGGTGATGTCATACCTAGCACACCTCGCCGGAGGACCTAGTGTTATAGTTTCCTCTTTAGCAAGGTTAGCCATTCATCCATGAGGAAATTGTAAGACTTATTCTATAAGTTGTTCCTGATGGACCCTTTGTGTATCCAAAGTCTGATCTTTACCCAGTGACCATGTCAATGCTATCTCGAAGCATGTATGTGGTACTCTGATTTTCAATAAGAACATGTGAAGCACAATGCTAAATTTTCTTTATCAATTATTCAAACACCATTGTTGGGGTAATGTCATGAACTTCCTCTCCCCTTACCTAAATGGTTTTCTACTTTCTATCCTGGCATGGATATCATGCTCTGCTTGTCCTTGGGAAGGATATACCAATGAAATATGTGTTTAAACACATTTTCCTTTCCATTGTATTGTTTAATCTGATAACCATATTTTTCTTTCCATTGTTTGGTTTAACCTTTCTTGTGATCTATATGATCTAAGCAGTAACGTTCTCCTGCTTATGTAAACACCTCGGTGTACAATTCTATCAGCAAGACCCTGTTACTATTGTTGATGACAATTCGATAGCCACCGATGGATGAGAACTTTACCTAATGGTCCGCCTCGTTCAACAAGCAGGAAAATTGTTCTCTTCGTCCCTCGCCCTTGGTACCGATGTTGTTGCCGACATAACTAATAGTCTATTCTCGGACACGCCTTGCTATCGTGACCGTGCATGATGAAAGCACCCTCCCTACTTTGTAAACCACATGGTGGGCCCATAACCCATAGTTCCACATGATCAAAACATGACTCTCCTGTACATCCCTGTTTCAAAGTTATCCCTTGCATTTGGTTTCGTATGTATTTTGCGAGCCACCTTCCTAGTGATCTATTCTAGTATCAGACGCAATAATTATTCTCATTGCCCTGAAACCCCTTTCACCTTCTGATTAGGCATCGAACGATTGCCTGGCTGATTCCTTATTATACCTTCTTACTTTGCTCTCGATATTTTCTAAGGTTTCAATTCGAGGGTTACTTTCCGCCACCTTCCCCGATGTTATCTACCAGTTAGTCAACCTTGCAAGGGTCCGTTCTCCCGGAATACCCCTCTTATTTTTCCGTAAGTACGATGAAGATCCTGAAGGAAGAATGAAAACTTTGTCATGATGTCCTGAAACAGAGAACTAAAGACATCAACGAAAAGGGATCAATTTCTTTGAGAAGATCAACCAAGACCCAGAAGGCTCGTTAGAATTTCGTAACCAGAACTTTCCCCCGTACTCCCCCTCTTAAATCTCGGGATGAGATTTCTTGTAGTGGAGGAGAATTGTAACGCCCGGATAATTAAGCTACAGTGAACCTCTACTAATGATGCCACGTCACCTCGGTTACTGTAATTAAACTTGCGTTGATTCGAAACCGATTCAAATTCAAATTTAAAACAAAGGCTAACAACAAAGATTTTCAAATATTAAAACTAAATTGTACGGGTTGTGCCAAATAATGCACAGGTAATTAGGGTGGAGAGACAACATTTTTATAAAATAATTAAATGCTCTTGAATAAATAAAATAGCAGCAAAAACAATTAGTTAAATACCTTTTATTATAAAATTTTAAACTAATTTATTTGGGAGTTCAGCATTTTGTGGCAGTGGGCTTAATTTTAGTACTAAGTTAGGTGCAAAATATAAAAAAACTAAAATAAAAGGAGACTAATAAAACAGAAAAGAAATAACATAAAAAGGATAAACAATGGAAACCAGTGTACATGGCCCAACACGCACAGTGCCAGGCCCAGCCCATCACTAGGTCGTCTTCAACCCTGTTCATCAGGGCGCGGTGGACGCTCGTGCGCCGTCCGTGGCGCGGATGCCGCACGCGGCAGCCATCCAGCGATGCCCCACGCCGTATAAGACCTCCCCTGATCCTGTGGTCGAACCCTGTTGAGTATATATTTTGTATTGCACGTGTATTGGAGTTGTGGCCCACCTCCTAGTATTGTATAGTTGAGATAGAGGCCTTCCCTTGTATTATATATGTGTGCACCAGCACCCCAATCAATATATCGTATAGCAAATTATCTGTCTACATGGTATCATCTTTTTCGGTCTAACCCTAGGGTAGCCGTCGCCGCCGCCGCACCCCACCACCGCTTCCGCTCGTGCGTCCCGCACCGCTGCCGCACGCGCGTCCCACGCCGCTGAGCCGCTACGTCCCGTGTCGCTGCAGCCGCGTCCGTCTCGCGTGTGTGTTCTGTCGTCTTGTCCAACGCGTGCACAAGCTAGCTAGACTAAGAATCCATCCAGCTGCTTAGCTACCTTGGCTGGTGTTTTGCATATCTCGTGCCGCGCCGCTGTAGTCTTTGCGCCGCCGCCGCCTCCTTCTGTCCCACGCGCGCCTAGCCAGCCGCTGCGTCTTCCCATCTGCGCGCTGCCGTCATGTCGTGGCCCTCCTCCCCCGGCTCCTCCACCACCCACTCGTCCAACTCGTTTGCTGGTCCCGAGCCCTCCGCCGCCGCCATCCGTGACCTTAATATTGAGGCCCGGGTCCCCATCCATCTCGACAGCTCCAGCGCGTGGAAGACCTACTTCAACCTTGTCTTCCACAAGTACTATCTCACCGAGCATATCGACGGTTCCGTGGACAGCGCGTACATGCGCGGCGACCCGGAGTGGTCCGCCATCGAGGCCACGATCATCCGTTGGTTCTATCAGACGGTCTCGAAGGACATCTTCCACACAGTCGTCGCCGAGGACGACGATGCCTGCACCGTGTGGGCCAAAATCAACGCGCTCTTCACCAACAACAAACTCCAGCGCCTTGTTTTCTTGCAACAGGAGTTCTTCGGCTATCACCAGGACAACTCCACCATCGACGAGTACTGCATGAGGCTCAAGATGCTCGCCGACGAGCTTCGCGACATCGGCGCTAAGGTCTCTGACGACCTCATGTTGAGCACCCTCACCGCCGGGCTTAATGAGGACTTCGGCAATGCAGCGTCCAACCTCACCCTGCTCCCGCAACCCACTTTCCAGCGCGTCGTCACATACCTCAAACTTGAGGAGCGTCGGATGACAAAGCTGAAGCAGCGGGTCCAGCACACCGCTCTCGCCGCAGGTACCACCCGCGGCGGCCCTGCTCCTCCGGCCGCCCCCCGCCAGTCCGTGCCGCCGGCACCCGCCGGCTACTAACCGCTACCGCCCGCGCCTCCCCAGCAGTC
This sequence comes from Triticum aestivum, assembly GCF_018294505.1. Classification (NCBI taxonomy): domain Eukaryota; kingdom Viridiplantae; phylum Streptophyta; class Magnoliopsida; order Poales; family Poaceae; genus Triticum; species Triticum aestivum. The sequence continues at coordinate 522,237,234 of NC_057808.1, read as the reverse complement.
GCAAGGTGGCGGGGGCCAGCGCAACCGGCAGGGTGGCGGGGGCCGCCGCCAGCAGCAGCAGCAGCAGGCGCAGGGCGCAGGAGGGGCGCCCCACTTCCAGCAGCCGCCTCCACCGTGGGCTGCCGGGCAGAACCCGTGGACGGGTGCCGTCCACGCCTATCACATGCCCGTCCCGCGGGCTCCTGCACCGGGTCTCCTTGGCCCCGATCCAGCAGGCCACCAGGCGTTCGTCGGCGCCCCCTACCAGCCCTACGGTGCCCCACTCGCGCCGCCACCCCTCGGTGGCTACGGCGCGCCCGCCCAGGCGCCGCCCTATGGAGGCCAGCTGCCGCCGCCGGCACCTGCACCGTGGGACCCAGCCCTCCTGGCCGCCCTACACTCGGCGCCGTTGCCGAGCAACAATGGCGGTGGAGCCGAATGGTACATGGACTCCGGTGCTACTGCGCACATGATAGCTCATCCCGGTAACCTTTCCTCCTCCACTCCCGTTCACACTCCCACTCGCATCACCGTAGGCAACGGTTCCTCTTTACCCATCACCCATGTCGGTAGCACTAGTTTTCCTTCTAGTTCCACACCTATCACTATGTCTAACGTTCTTGTTTCACCTGACTTAGTCACTAGCTTAGTCTCTGTTCGTCGTCTTACTCGTGCGAATCCTCTTACTGTTGAATCTGAGGGTGTTGGTTTTTCTATGAAGGACGCCCATACCCGGATGGTGCTTCACCGATGTGATAGCCCTGACGAGCTTTATCCCGTGCACGCCGGTGCCTCCACTTCCACACCCGTCGCTCTCTCCGCCAGCGTCGACCTTTGGCATGCTCGCTTGGGCCACCCCAACCCCACCGTTTTGCGTCAGATTCTTAGAAGTTTTTCTTTCTCATGTAATAAGCTCGACGAGCATACTTGTGAGGCTTGTCGTTTGGGCAAGCACGTGCGTCTTTCCTTTAGTGCGTCTACTTCAGTTTCCACTTTTCCGTTTCAGTTGATTCATAGTGATGTTTGGACGTCTCCCGTTGTGAGTAACACGGGCTATCTATACTATTTGGTGATTTTAGATGATTACTCTCATTATGTGTGGACTTTTCCTCTTTGTCGTAAATCCGATGCTTTAGCCACACTCACCACCTTTTATTCCTACATCACCACTCAGTTCGGTCGCCCCATACTTGCACTCCAATCTGATAATGGAAAAGAGTTTGATAACGTCGCTCTTCGCTCACTTCTCGCCTCTCACGGCACCACCTTCCGTCTGACTTGCCCCTACACTTCACAGCAGAACGGCCGCGCCGAGTGCATTCTCCGCACTCTTAATGACTGCGTTTGCACGTTGCTCTTTCACGCTAACGTGCCCGCTCGGTTCTGGTCCGATGCCCTGGCCACCGCCTCTCTCTTAGTCAACATTCGTCCGTGTCGTCCCCGGTGGAACTACGCCCCTCACCACCTTATTTTCGATACAACACTGTCCTATGATGGTCTTCGCATATTTGGGTGTCTCTGTTATCCCAGCACCGCATCCACCACGCCACACAAGCTTGCACCCCGCTCCGTCCCATGCATCTTCCTTGGCTACCCTCCCAACACCAAAGGTTACCGATGCTATGATCCTGTCACTCATCGTGTGTACACCTCGAGGCATGTGTACTTCGTCGAGACGGTGTTCTCTTTTTTTCAGGTTCCTTCGGTCGTGGCTCCTTCGGCTCCAGACCCTGCGCCCCCTACCTGGCGCGATGCGCGGCGGCACCCCCCGGCGGCCCCCCGGCCCGGCGCCTTCTGCCGCCCCCTCCCGGGTTCTCGACTCCCTCACCCGAGGTTGAGTCCTACCGGGGCCCCGGGTCCCCGGCTCCCTCGCCCGAGGTCGAGCCCGCGGGCACCCCACCCGCCACCCCTGCGACGGGCTCGACCTCGCCCGTCGCCTCCTTCGCGGCTGGCTCGGCTGGCACCGTCGCGGCTCCTGCCGCCGCGGCCCCCGCCCCTCACGCCGCGTTCGCCCCTGTTGTGGCCGCGGCCCCCGCCGCCACGGGCGCCCCTGTTGTGGTCGTGGACCCCGACGCCGTTGTGGCTCCCGCTGCCGCGGCACCTGCCGGCCCGGTCACCCGTGCCCGTGCAGGAGTGCATCGGCCGAGCATGCGCTACTCCTCCGACGAGTATGCGTGCGCTGCCTCGACATCGACGCCATCACCCATCCCCACCTCCGCTCGTGCCGCCCTTCGGGATCACCATTGGCTGGCTGCGATGCAGGGGGAGTTTGACGCCCCGTAGCGCAACCGCACGTGGCAGCTTGTTCCGCGACCCCCTCGTGCCAACATCATCTCTGGCAAGTGGGCGTTTCGCCGCAAGACTCGCCTGGACAGTTCTCTCAAGCGCTACAAGGCTTGATGGGTGGTTCGTGGCTTTCGGCAACGCGCGGGCGTGGACTTCACCGACACCTTCGCCCCGGTTGTGAAACCGAGCACGATCCGCGCCGTCCTTCAGCTGTCCGTCTCGCGCGCCTGGCATGTGCATCAGTTGGACGTTTCCAACGCCTTCTTGCACGGTCATCTTGCCGAGTAGGTGTTCTGTGAGCAGCCTATTGGTTTCGTCGACACCGAGCACCCTGACTTCGTGTGCTTGCTCTCCCGCTCTCTTTACGGGTTGAAGCAGGCGCCTAGGGCTTGGTACCAGCGTATCGCAGCCTTCCTGCAGTCTCTGGGCTTTCGGACCACTCGCTCCGATGCCTCACTCTTTGTGTATCATCAGGGAGCTGACACTGCATATCTGCTGCTCTACGTTGATGACATCATCCTCACGGCGTCTGCCCCCGATCTCCTTCAGTGGCTGACTGCTCGTCTTCGTGATGAGTTCGCCCTCAAGGACTTGGGGCCCCTGCACTACTTTCTCGGCATCGAGGTGATCCGTCGGGCTGACAGTTTCTTTCTGCATCAGCAGAAGTACGCCCACGAGCTCCTTGAACGTGCCAGTATGCTTAATTGCAAGCCGGCGCCCACCCCCGTCGACACGAAGGCGAAGGTCTCTGCTCTGAAGGGGTCTCTCGCGTCCGATGGAGCGTTTTATCGCTCTATCGTCGTTGATTTACAGTACTTGACGCTGACTCGCCCCGACCTACAGTACGCTGTTCAGCAGGTGTGCCTCCATATGCACGCCCCGCGTGACTCTCACTGGACTTTGGTGAAGCGTACTCCGTTACATACGTGGCACCATGTCCTTGGGACTCACCCTGACGGCCTCCGCCTCCACCGACCTCGTGGCCTACTCGGATGCTGACTGGGCTGGCTGCCCCGACACGCGACGCTCTATGTCAGGCTACTGCGTCTACCTTGGGCCCTCGTTGATCTCTTGGTCATCGAGGCGGCAGCCCACGGTCTCCCGCTCCAGCGCTGAGGCAGAGTATCGCGCCGTGGCTAATGTCGTGGCCGAGTGCTCTTGGATACGTCAACTGCTCCAGGAGTTGCTTTGTGATGTTCACAAGGCCAGTCTTGTCTACTGCGACAACGTCAGCGCGGTCTACCTCTCCGCCAACCCGGTGCACCATCGACGGACGAAACATATTGAGCTTGATATTCACTTCGTGCGCGAGCAGGTTGCCCTTGGCCGTGTTCGGGTTCTCCACGTGCCGACGACGCAACAGTTTGCTGATGTGATGACTAAGGGATTGCCTACTCCCGTCTTCGAGGAGTTTTGGTCCAGTCTCCGTGTCTCCAGCGACGCTTCGACTGCGGGGGAGTGTTGACTATATATTTTGTATTGCACGTGTATTGGAGTTGTGGCCCACCTCCTAGTCTTGTATAGTTGAGGTAGAGGCCTTCCCTTGTATTATATATGCGTGCACCAGCACCCCAATCAATATATCGTATTGCAAATTATCTGTCTACAAACCCTATCCATGAGGGGCCCACGAGGGTGGAGGGCGCGTCCAGGGGGTGGGTGGCCCCCCTGCCTCGTGCCTTCCTCGTTGCTTTCTTGACGTGGACTCCAAGACTCCCGGGTTGCTTTCTTTCCAAAAATTACTTCTCCAGAAGGTTTCATTCCGTTTCGACTCCGTTTGATATGCCTTTTCTTCGAAACACTAAAACAAGGAAAAAAATAGAAACTGGCACTGGGCTCTGGGTCAATAGGTTAGTCCCAAAAGTAATATAAAAGTGCATAATAAAGCCCATAAACATCCAAGACGGATAATATAATAGCATGAATACTTCATAAATTATAGATACGTTGGAGACATATCAGCATCCCCAAGCTTAATTCCTGCTCGTCCTCGAGTAGGTTAATGATAAAAGAAAGAATTTATGAAGTGTGAATGCTAGCAGGTGCATAAGTTTGATCAATGATAATTTCAATCACCTTTTCTAGCATCATTATTGTCATAACAGTAGTTCAACTCATAGAACTTTTCATGGTCAAGTAACAAGCTATTCACATGTTAAAGTATAGATCATAAACTTTCTTGAAAACTAACAAACCGTGTTATTAGTCATCAAACAATTACAATTCATCTTATTTTCAGGAAGAGTCTATGTCAGAGCTTTGATTCAGCAAACTTCACATACTCAACTATCTTTTAGTCTTCCATGATTGCTACCACTCAAAGCATATTTTTAGAACAAATAGCATCCATCGAACACAGAGAAGATAGGGGCTTAATGTTTCGCCTCCCAACTCATTTATCATATAGATAATTGTCAACAATAATAATTCATGATCAAATATATTTGAATGGCCATATATGCTCAGATCTTTCCATCACATGATGCTTGCCAACTAAAGAGTAGGTTGGAATGAGAAGGAATACTACTGACTCTTGCATAAAAGTAAAAGATAGGCCCTTCGCAGAGGGAAGCAGGGATTTGCAGAGGTGCCAGAGCTCGAAGCAAAAACAGAGGTGAAAATAATTTTGAGAGGTATGCTTTCATTGTCAACATAACGACCAAGAGTTCCCAATATCTTCCATACTACATACATTATAGGCGGTTCCCAAACAGAAAGGTAAAGATTTTTACTCCCCCTCCACCAACAATCATCAATCCATGGCTTGCCCGAAACAACGGGTGCCTCCAACTAACATCAAACCTGGGGGAGTTTTGTTTGCAATTATTTTTTATTTGATTTCGATCTTTTGATCATGGGACTGGGCATCCCAGTTAGCAGCCATTTTTCTCGTGAATGATGAGCGGAGTCCACTCATCGTGAGAATAACCCACCTAGCATGGAAGATACTTATAACCCCTAGTCGCTACATGAGCGATTCGGGCATACAAAACAGATTATTATTTGAAGGTTTAGAGTTTGGCACATGCAAATTTACTTGGAACGGCAGGTAAATACCGCATATAGGTAGATATGGTGGACACTCATGGAAGAAACTTGGTTCAAGGGATTTGGATGCACAAGCAGTATTCCCGCTTAGTACAGATATTTTGGCTAGCAAAGGATTCTAAATAGCAAGCACCACATGTTAGAGGATCCATAACAATATAACTCCTATACAAATATACCCAAGCATAACTCATTATGTTGTATTCCTTGTCCAACTTCAACTAATTTGCTCAGGTTTGAAAATATTTAATGGGGCTCACAATCATAGAAGATGTCCAAGATAGTATATTTATATGTGAAATCTCTCTTCCTTCAATATTCTTTCATGAATTGTTCAAGTGATCAATACAATGTTTGCTAACCTTCAATAAATTTACCACCTCTACTTCTTATATGTGAAGGTATTACTCCCCATGGGAAAGGCATATGAAACATATATAATTTCAGATTTATGACATTCAAATCATTCAACCATTTACTCATAGGATATAAGTGAAGCACAGAGTAAATGACAAACTACTCCAAAAAGATATAAGTGAAGATCAATGAGTAGTTAAATAATTATGTAGCTAAGTGAAGACTCTCTCTCATTTAAGAATTTAAGATCTTGTTATTTTATTCAAACAGCAAGCAAGGCTAAAGAAAATAAAATGACGCTCCAAGCAAAACACATATCATGTGGTGAATAAAAATATATCTTCAAGTAAAGTTACCGATGAACGAAGACGAAAGAGGGGATGCCATCCGGGGCATCCCCAAGCTTAGGCTCTTGGTTGTCCTTGAATATTACCTTGGGGTGCCTTGGGCATCCCCAAGCTTAGGCTCTTGCCACTCCTTATTCCGTAGTCCATCGAATCTTTACCCAAAACTTGAAAACTTCACAACACAAAACTCAACAGAAACTCGTAAGCTTCGTTAGCGAAAGAAAACAAAAGACCACTTCAAGGTACTGTAATGAACTCATTCTTTATTTATATTGGTGTTCAACCTACTGTATTCCAACTTCTCTATGGTTTATAAACTATTTTACTAGCCATAGATTCATCAAAATAAGCAAACAACACACGAAAAACAGAATCTGTCAAAAACAGAACAGTCTGTAGTAATCTGTAACTAACGCAAACTTCTGGAAATCCAAAAATTCTACCAAAATAGGAAGACCTAGACAATTTTATTATTGATCTGCTGCAATTGGAATCAGTATTTTATCACGTTCTGGTGATTTTAAACAATTGTTTTTGTGAACAGAAAGTTTCTGGAATTTTCTGCAAGATCAAATAACTATCATCCAAGAAGATCCTATAGGTATTACTTGGCACAAACACAAATTAAAACACAAAACCACATCTAAACAGAAGCTAGATGATTTATTTATTACTAAACAGGAACAAAAAGCAAGGAACAAAAATAAAAATTGGGTTGCCTCCCAACAAGCGCTAACGTTTAACGCCCCTAGCTAGGCATGATGATTTCAATGATGCTCACATAAAAGATAAGAATTGAAACATAAAGAGAGCATCATGAAGAATATGACTAGAACTTTTAAGTCTAACCCACTTCCTATGCACAGGGATTTTGTGAGCAAACAACTTATGGGAACAATAATCAACTAGCATAGGAAGGCAAAACAAGCATAACTTCAAAACTTTAAGCACATAGAGAGGAAACTTGGTATTATTGCAATTCATACAAGCATATATTCCTCCCTCATAGTAATTTTCAGTAGCATCATGAATGAATTCAACAATATAACCAGCACCTAAAGCATTCTTTTCATGATCTACTTGCATAGAAATTTTACTACTCTCCACATAAGCAAAATTCTTCTCATTCGGAATAGTGGGAGTATCATAAGAGACTTGAATACTATAAATTGTTTCCACATTAAATGAGTAATGTTCAGAAAAAGGGTAATCATAATCATGACAAGTTTTATAAATATAATCATCACTACTCTTTATAGCATAAGTTTTATCACAATAATCATCATAAGTAGCAACTTTGTTCTCATCATAATCGATTGAAACCTCTTCCGAAATAGTGGATACATCACTAAATAAAGTCATGACCTCTCCAAATCCACTTTCCTAAATATTATAAGATTCAACATCCTCCAAAAGTGGGATCATTACTTCCTAAAGTTGACACTCTTCCAAACCCACTTTCATCAATATAATCATCATAAGTAGGAGGCATGCTATCATCATTATAAATTTGCATATCGAAACTTGAGAGGCTAAAAATATCATCTTCATTAGACATAGCATCCCCAAGCTTGGGACAAACATTAATTGCAGCAAATATATTCTCAAAAACATCATCTTATTCAAACATAGAATCCCCAAGCTTGGGCCATTTCATATCATAAGCATAATCACTCTCATCATTAATAGTATGGATAGCACCAATAGTATAGCAATTGTCATATTCCAAGCAAGTGCCAAATAGATTTTCAAGATCATAAGAAGTATCATTATCTTCCCAATCATAATCATCACAACAATGAATAGGCATAACGAGATCATCATCAAGTGCATCATCTTCATTTTCATGAGGCACAACAATAATAGGAGCAACATTATTTGGGAGAGATATCTTTTTACCTCTCCTCCTTTTTCTTTTCTTCTTCTTCACCACATCATGTGTGGGTTAAATCCTCTTTTTGGAGCTCCTTATTAACGAAATTGGTTGAATAGAAGGCTCCTCCTCGTTACCTGATTCATCATAAGAAATAATAGGAGGATATTGGGAAGTCTCTTCCCTTTCATTAGTATTCTCTTCATCTTCTATTTGTTTTCTTTCTTTATGTAGTTGGAAATATAAGGATTTTCAATGCAATTCACCGTGCAGTACATATAAATTTCCTCTAGATCAAAATGAAGAATTCTATCAAGGGCAAATTTTGGAATAACCTTAGTTATACGTTTCATTTCTTCATAACCCAAGGGAAAACTAAGTTCATTATGATGTGCAAGGGAAATCAAGTCATCACAATTTTTGGACACGATACGATCATGAAAATATTTGCATTGGGTACTGAAATGATCATGTTCATTGCAAAGTTCACAAGTACGGCTAAGAAAATTTAAATTTTCAGCACAAACATCTAGCCTTTCTTGCAACCATTTAGTCTCTAAATGCTTATGCCTCTTGCAATATCTATCTTCCCTATTTGGTGTGTACTTGCAAACCCAATGCACTCCACAAAAATTGACATGTTTATAGGAGACATTTTCATCATAACTAGTGCAATCATCATTAGTACTATGGATATTCAAGAAGTTCATACTAACAACATTGCAATCATGCTCATCGTTCAAAGATTTAGTGCCAAACATTTTTATGCATTCTTTTTCTAACACTTTGGCACAATTTTCTTTTCCATCATACTCACGAAAGATATTAAAAAGATGAAGCATATGAGGTAAACTCAATTCCATTTTTTTAGTTTTCTTTTATAAACTAAACTAGTGCTAAAACAAGAAACAAAAAGATTCAATTGCAAGATCTAAATATATACCTTCAAGCACTCACCTCCCCAGCAACGGCGCCAGAAAAGAGCTTGATGTCTACTACACAACCTTCTTCTTGTAGACGTTGTTGGGCCTCCAAGTGTAGAGGTTTGTAGGACAGTAGCAAATTTCCCTCAAGTGGATGACCTAAGGTTTATCAATCCGTGGGAGGCGTAGGATGAAGATGGTCTCTCTCAAGCAAGCCTGCAACAAAATAACAAAGAGTCTCTTGTGTCCCCAACACACCCAATACAATGGTAAATTGTATAGGTGCACTAGTTCGGCGATGAGATGGTGATACAAGTGCAATATGGATGGTAGATATAGGTTTTTGTAATCTGAAAATATAAAAACAGCAAGGTAGCAAGCGATAAAAGTGAGCGTAAACGGTATTGCAATGCTAGGAAACAAGGCCTAGGGTTCATACTTTCACTAGTGCAAGTCCTCTCAACAATAATAACATAATTGGAACATATAACTATCCCTCAACATGCAACAAAGAGTCACTCCAAAGTCACTAATAGCGGAGAACAAACGAAGAGATTATGGTAGGGTACGAAACCACCTCAAAGTTATTCTTTCCAATCAATCCGTTGGGCTATTCCTATAAGTGTCACAAACAGCCCTAGAGTTCGTACTAGAGTAACACCTTAAGACACAAATCAACCAAAACCCTAATGTCACCTAGAAACTCCAATGTCACCTCAAGTATCCGTGGGTTTGATTATACGATATGCATCACACAATCTCAGATTCATCTATTCAACCAACACATATAACCTCAAAGAGTGCCCTAAAGTTTCTACCGGAGAGTCAAGACGAAAACGTGTGCCAACCCCTATGCATAGGTTCATGGGCAGAACCCGCAAGTTGATCACCAAAACATACATCAAGTGAATCACGTGATATCCCATTGTCACCATAGATACGCACGGCAAGACATACATCAAGTGTTCTCAAATCATTAAAGACTCAATCTGATACGATAACTTCAAAGGGAAAACTCAATCCATTGCAAGAGAGTAGAGGGGGAGAAGAAACATAAGATCCAACTATAATAGCAAAGCTCGCGATACATCAATCATGCCAAATCAAGAAACGAGAGAGAGAGATCAAACACATAGCTACTGGTACATACCCTCAGCCCCGAGGGTGAACTACTCCCTCCTCGTCATGGAGATCGCAGGGATGATGAAGATGGCCACCGGTGAGGGTTCCCCCCTCCGGCAGGGTGCCGGAACAGGGTCCTGATTGGTTTTTGGTGGCTACAGAGGCTTGCGGCGGCGGAACTCCCGATCTATTCTGTTCCCCGAGGGTTTTAGGGTATATGGATATATATATATATATATATATATATATATATATATATATAGGCAGAAGAAATACGTCAGGGGAGCCACGAGGGGCCCACGAGGGTGGAGGGCGCGCCCAGGGGGGTGGGCGCGCCCCCTGCCTCGTGCCTTCCTCGTTGCATTCTTGACGTGGACTCCAAGTCTCCCGGGTTGCTTTGTTTCCAAAAATTACTTCTCCACAAGGTTTCATTCCGTTTCGACTCCGTTTGATATTCCTTTTCTTCGAAACACTGAAACAAGGAAAAAAACAGAAACTGGCACTAGGCTCTGGGTCAATAGGTTAGTCCCAAAAGTAATATAAAAGTGCATAATAGAGCCCATAAACATCCAAGACGGATAATATAATAGCATGAATACTTCATAAATTATAGATACGTTGGAGACGTATCAGCGTATTTCGAGATTAGGATTTGTCACTCCGATTGTCGGAGTGGTATCTCTGGGCCCTCTCGGTAATGCACATCACTATAAGCCTTGCAAGCAATGTGACTAATGAGTTAGTTGCGGGATGATGCATTACGTAACGAGTAAAGAGACTTGCCGATAACGACATTGAACTAGGTATTGAGATACCGATGATCGAATCTCGGGCAAGTAACATACCGATGACAAAGGGAACAACGTATGTAGTTATGCGGTTTGACCGATAAAGATCTTCGTAGAATATGTGGGAGCCAATATGAGCATCCAGGTTCCTCTATTGGTTATTGACCGGAGACGTGTCTCGGTCATGTCTACATAGTTCTCGAACCCGTAGGGTCCGCACGCTTAAAGTTGGATGACGATCGGTATTATGAGTTTTTGTGTTTTGATGTACCGAAGGTAGTTCGGAGTCCCGAATATGATCACAGACATGACGAGGAGTCTCGAAATGGTTGAGACGTAAAGATCGATATATTGGACGACTATGTTCGGACACCGAAAAGGTTCCGGGAGGTTTTGGACATATACCGGAGTACCGGGGGTTACCGGAACCCCCCGGGGAGTTAATTGGGCCTCATGGGCCTTAGTGGGAGAAGAGGAGGGGCGGCCAGGGCAGCCGCCCGCCCCCTCCCCCTCTAGTCTGAATTGGACAAGGAGGGGGGTGCGGCGCCCCTCTTTTTCCTTCTTGTCACGCCTGGATAATTAAGCCACAGTAATCCCATGTTAATGGTGCCATGTCATCACATTACTGTTGCTAATCCTCAGTTGATCCAAATCTCTATTCATTTTCAAATTAAAAATTCTCAAACATAAAATCTAAAATGTTCAAGTTGTGACCTTTAATGACATTTAATGAATAAAATAGAAAAGAAATAAAGGACAAAAGAAAATACATTTAAAAAAAAGAGA
>NC_057808.1:522218998-522225282 GCF_018294505.1 Triticum aestivum | reverse complement strand
ACCAGATCCAGCGCGCCGCTCGCGTCCGAAGACGCCGCTGTCGCCGGCGGAAGACACCGAACCCGTCGGCCGTCGCCCTCGCCTCGCCTCGCCGACCAGTCCTTCTTCTCCGCCGACGTCGACCATGTTGTCTGCGTCTTCAAACGGGCGCCGTGGAGTACTGCAGCACAAGAATCGAGCTGCCCCCCTTTCATTCGGCCGCCGGCGAACTTCTTCGTCTCCGGCGACATCTGCTGCTCCTAAACCGCCAAGGGTCTGTCGTGACCGCTCGGTGAGCTCCACTCCGCCTCTCCCGCGCCGGCGCTGACCAGTGCCTCCCATCGCCACTACTGCCCCATGCCGCCCAACGGTGACGGCCTTCCCGACGTCGCGCCCGACCCGCCGGCCATGGAGGCCCCGTGCGCCCGCAGCTTCACCTCCAGCAGGCCGCCGCCTCACGCCGTCCCCGTCTCCACTCAACCTCAAGCGCGGCCACGCCTGAAGACCGCTGCCTCCGCCCCGCCGACCTCGCGCTGTCCTCTGCCTGCCGGAGGACCATGGCGCCGCCGGCCTCCGCGAACACCACCCCGAACCCCCTCGTCGTGAGCTCCCCCTCCGACCCCCCATGTTTTTCCCGTTCAGCTTCCCCGCCATGGACACCTAGTCGCGCCACCGCGCTCTCTGTGGCCGCCCCGATGAGCGCGCGCTCTACCTTCGTAGTTGCCGTCGCTCTAGCCCGTACCTGCTAGGACTGCCGACACCATTAGAAGCGCGCCGATGCGCTGGACGAACGATAGGCTCCGTTGTTTGCTTGGTCGCCGGAGACGCATTCCGGCGTGGCGCCGCCGTCCCTGTAGCTCGTCACCGGCGTGCTCAATATTTGAGTTGGCCACTGTCTCAACGACGTGTGGGCCCGAGACACTAACAGTTGGATTAGATGCTAATCTATCCACTAGTAGACACTGACGGTCTAGCCCCGCTAGCTAATTACACTAATAATATCTAAAATCTTTTAAAAGAAAAACGGATTCAATGACACGTGGGACCACATCTAGTTAAACCTATTTAAATCAGTAAATAACCCTGTTAAAAAATGTCTCACTGACAGGTGGCCCTGACCTGCCTATTTGACTGGTCAAAGTTGACCCGGTAAACTGCTGACTATGCATGCTGACTGGACCCCCCTGGCCCACTGTCATACTGTTAGGCTAGCTGCCTCTGTATTTAAAAAGTAATAGACCATTTTATTTTCGATTTAATATTAATTTCAGAATATTGTTTAAAATCTTTGAAAAATCATAGAAAATAATCCGTTGCTCGGATGAAAATGTTTTCTACATGAAAGTTGCTCAAAACAACGAGACGAATCCGAATACGCGGTCCATTCATCTGCCACAAGTCCCTAGCATAGCAAACGTTGAACTTTTCCCCTTCGGTTCATCTGTCTGACACACGTCCGGAACCGGGAAAACCTTGCCGGATGTCTCCCCCTTCGCCAGTATCGCCTAGCGCTGCGTTAGAACACTTCTAGCCCCGCTTATTGTCTTGTTATGCATATGTTTGCGTGTATTTACTGTTTCGTCCCCCTCTTCTCTCCGGTAGACCCTGAGACCGCTGCTGATGCCACTATGATCGACTACGTCAACGACGACCCTTCTACCCTTTCAGCGGAGCTTCCAGGCAAGCCCCCCCTTTGATCATCCCGATATCACCCATTCTATACTCTCATGCTTGCATTAGATTTTGCTACTGTTATTGTTTGCTCCTATTCTGATGCATAGCCTACTTTTCTACCTGCTATTGTTACCTACCTGCTTACCCTAAACTGCTTAGTATGGGTTGGTCAGAGATCCATCAGTGACCCCCACCTTGTTCTTGTTCCCCCTGCTTCATCATCGACGACTCGATCAACGTGATCGACGACCAGAGCCCGGCACCTAACATCACATCATGCCCCTTTTGTTGCTTGACTCTGCAGAGCTACTATCGAGTGCCGAGGGTGATCCCTCATAACGCCCTCCTGATGATAATTCTACAGTGTACCTATTCGGTCGTGGTCATCGAGGGTGATTTCCTCTTTCACCATTCCCGATACGGCTCTGTCGTTCAACACCTCAAGTGTGAACCTCGAGGGTGGTCCCTCTTACGTTCACCTTGATGATTACATTGAGTGGAATCCTCCGAGGGTGATTCCTTGGGTTTTCCCCTTGATGTCTGGACACACGGTTACCTTGAATTTACTTGAGACCCTTGGGAAAGTCGGGCGGGCCCGGAAAGCACCCGCAAGATGGTTACGAGGCACGGTCGGGAAGTCAGGCAGCCCTCGAGTGGGCTGGGCTTGCCCTTGCCGTATTTCCTCGAGACGGGGCGACGGGGTCACGTTATCGTGAGTCTCTGCTCGTCTCCGCGAGCCCCCAATGCACTAATAGGTTTGAGTATTTGTTCTGAGTTGGCCCCTGGCCTTTACGCACTAACCACCACGGGAGAATAGTTATGGGCCTCGACGTCGCAGTATCAGCCGAAGCATTGTCAGACGTCCAGTTCAGCACTGCGGCACGGTCGGATTGTGCTGGCCATCCGAGGCGGTGCTAGTATCCACCCTGCTCGCAACGACCCAGAGTTCAACGGGCGATGGGCCCAAGACCCCGGGGCACTTAGGATGTAGACCGGCGGGGACCTCTCTGCTGAGCCTAGGTAGGGCTGCGACGTGTTGATCTTTCGAGGCCGGGCATTGACCCCAGAAAGGTGTATCCGGCCAGAGTGATCGAGCGTGTTGGGTAACGTGGTGCACCCCTGCAGGGAAGATCTTTATTCGAATACCGTGTCCACGGTAATGGACATTTAGACTTATATCTTGATCTTATATAACTAGAAATGGATACTTGAGATATGTGATGGATATGTGGCTCCGGGATTGCTTTCTCGTAGGGAGTCGAGGAAGGATCTCTGGGCGTTAATGCTACAACATGTTTGTTAAATATAAACTACTATTCTTTACTCGTCTACATGCTGCAAGATGCTTGGAGCTGCTTGAAGATGCTAGTCTTCGATAGGCTAGGCCTTCCCCCCTATTCTGGCATTCTGCAGTTCAGTCCACAGATACAGCCCTTCCATTTGATACCAATGCATACTTAGTTTAGATCTGATGCTTGCGAGTACTTTGGATGAGTACTCACGGTTGCTTTGCTACTCCTTTTCCCCCTTCCTTCTTCTTTCCGGTTGATGCGACCAGATGGTGGATCCTTGGAGCCAGATGCCACCGCCGATGGATACTACTACACGGAGGCCGCCGAAGACCAGGAGTAGTTAGGAGGTCCCAGGCAGGAGGCCTTGCCTCTTTGATCGTTGCTTCTTTTGTGCTTGCCTTCTTAAGGCAGTCTTCTCTAACTTATGTCTGTACTCAGATATTGTTGCTTCCGCTGACTCTTGTGTATCGAGCTTGTATTCGAGCCCTCGAGGCCCCTGGCTTGTAATATGAAGCTTGTATTGTTTTATTTGTGTCTAGAGTTGTGTTGTCATATCTTCCCGTGAGTCCCTGATCTTGATCGTACACGTTTGCGTATATGATTAGTGTACGGTCGAATTGGGGGCGTCACAAGTTGGTATCAGAGCCGACTGCCTGTAGGATCCCCCTTTCCAACTCCTTGGCCGAAGTTGAGTCTAGTCAATGAAAAATTGTTTTAATAACATGGTTGTGTGGCTTATCGGCCTACGTCGCCATTGGGTGGTATTAGGATCTTTTATTCCTCGTCTATGCTCTGGGAATCTGAACTCTCTTCTATTCGGGTTAAATGATTTTGTTAACTCTAACTCTAGGTTCTCTTAAATACTTTCTCCCGGAGAGCCCTCACTCCAGATGATTGCTTGGTGCACCAGAAGATTCTGAAGATACTCTCCGATGTTTTCCCGAGACCCATGTGCTCTTCGCCATTGCGATCCTTACCACTGATAAATCCTTAGGTGTAACTACCTACATTGTCGTTCATACAGTCATTCCCCGTTGATCTTGTTAATACAAGATACCCCGAATTTCTCCTTATTGTTCCGAGAATACCTTGTGCCTACTGTATTGCAGTTCCTTGCCGCATGAATACCCCTATGGATAATTACTCGCGCTTGCCGAGTATCCCTTCGTCCACAGTTGCTCATGTGTTTCACAAAATTCTTTGGAATGCTATTCGATCTTTCGAAAATCCTCAGTAGCCTATTACTCTTGTTCCTCCCTGCTTACATTATGGTTATTTCCATGTGTCTAGCAATATTCTTTAAAATCCTTTGCGATTGACATCCTTACCCTATTGTTTCAACATGTGTGTGAATGCACGCAATCGTCAGTTGTTCCCTGAAATTGTCCTTCCGGCTCAGACGTCACCCCTGACATGAGTTGGTGTTCGACAAAGCAAACCTTAATTGATTGTTGATCTATGTCTATTCAACTTGTCTTTGATCAAAGCTCTGTCTCTGATCCCCCGATTTGGGAATCATAATTCCATTGCATTTAAGCCTTGAGTTAGTCAGTTGTTTCTATAATCTGATATTCTTACATTCTTTCTTCTTCTGGTGAAGTATCGATACTCACATAAGATCCTTTGTTGGATTTTATCCGACAGCGTCTTACATTGTTAATAACCTTGTGAGCTTTTCCTCGGATACAAAATGCCTTTGGTAAATGGTATCCCTCCCTCTTGTCAACCATGCTCTACTTTCGAGCTTGAGTTATTTACTTGAGAAGTTTGTGGTATAGGTTCCTAAGATGCCCCAGTGGGTTGGACCTACGCCTTCCCTAATCTGTGTGAACCCGAAGATTATGTGGGTTATATCTACTGGTGTTTCTTCGGATAAATTTCAATTCTACAACTTCGTCGAAGACGAGAAGTGAATGGAAGGTTGTGCATTAGAGAAGTGGGAGTCGACCTTGAGCCTTTGTGTTCATGCCCATGGACCCGATGTGGAACTTATCATGGAAGCTTCTTGTTATAATAATAATGCTTTTGTGATAAGTTCATCTGGTATCTATAATTGGTCCTTTGCAACCGTGGTTCCGACCATGATTGATCTCCTTTGATTCCATTCGCGGACAAGTTAAAGTACTTGTCTTCTTTAGATCGTTTCACCTGTCCAACTTGTACTTTGATATGCCTTCGAGTATTACCCTCTGGTATCTCGAGAATATCACGGAACTACATAACTTCTTATGAGTTCTTCATCAACTATTAATTCTCGCCGATCCCAATTTTCCATGGGTTCCGAGTTGTTAGACACTCAAGAACACCGATATCTGATTCGAGTCTAGACATTCCTTTCCATTGTTTTGATTAACCTTTCTTGTAACCTAACATATCTGAGCAGTGATAATTCCCTGCTTATGTATACGCAAGCTCTGTCAGTAAGACCTTGTTACTATTGTTGATGACATTCAGGTAGCCACCGATGGATGAGAACTTTGCCTATTGGTCTGCCTCGTCTTAATGAGCAGGAAAATGGTTCTCTTCGTCCCTCGCCCTTGGTACCAACGTTGTTGCCAACATAATTGGCAGGCTATCCTCTGACCTGCCTTGCTATCATGACCGCGCAAATGTTAGCACCCTTCCTGCTTTTACCCCACATGGTGGGCCCATAACCCACAGGTCCCAGGATCGAAACCTGACTCTCATGTACATCCCGGTTTTCCAAAATTGTTCCTCGCGCTTGGCTTCATATGTAATTCACGAGCCACCTTCCTTGTGATCTGTTCTGGTATCAGACGCAATACTTATTCCCATTGCTCTGAACCCCTTTCGCCCTCTGTTTCAGGCAACGAACGATTGCCTATCCGGTTGAAGCTTCTTAATGCACCTCCTTACCTTGCTCTCGACGTCTTTCTTGAATTTCGACTCGAGAGGTGCCTCTATGCCATGTTCAATGAGATAGCCCCAGGTACCCTATCTTGTGTTGAGCTTCGTCCTTCCTGAGTCTTTCCCCCTTACTTCACCCCTTAAATCTCGGGACGAGATTTCTTGTAGTGGAGGAGAATTGTGACGCCCGGATAATTAAGCCACAGTAATCCCATGTTAATGGTGCCATGTCATCACATTACTGTTGCTAATCCTCAGTTGATCCAAATCTCTATTCATTTTCAAATTCAAATTAAAGTCCAAAGTTCAAAATTCTCAAACATAAAATCTAAAATATTCAAGTTGTGGCAAATATTCCCTGGTTATTTGTCATATTGAAACCTATATTTTATAAAGTATTTAAATGACCTTTAATGAATAAAACAGAAAAGAAATAAAGGACAAAAGAAAATACATTTTAAAAAAGCCCCC
>NC_057808.1:522213224-522218819 GCF_018294505.1 Triticum aestivum | reverse complement strand
CGTCCTGTTCCTCCGACCGCGTCACTACAGGGGAGGGGTCGCCCCCGACCACCTCGCCGGCGCCAACGCCAGGAGGGGATAAGGGCGACGCCTCGGGCTCCCCTCGTCTCTCCTCACCCACTTGCCCCTCTCCACTTTCCCCCTCGCTCTCTCCACCAGATCCGGCGCACCGCTCGCGTCCGAAGACGCCGCTGTCGCCGGCGGAAGCCACCGAACCCGTCGGCCGTCGCCCTCGCCTCGCCGACCAGTCCTTCTTCTCCGCCGACGTCGACCACGTCGTCTGCGTCTTCAAACGAGCGCCGTGGAGCATTGCAGCGCAAGAATCGAGCTGCCCCTCTTTCGTTCGGCCGCCGGCGAACTTCTTCGTCTTCGGCGATGTCTGCTGCTCCTAAACCGCCAAGGGTCTGTCGTGACCGCTCGGTGAGCTCCACTCCGCCTCTCCCACACCGGCGCTGACCAGTGCCTCCCATCGCCACTACTGCCCCATGCCGCCCAACGGCGACGGCCTTCCCGACTTCGCGCCCGACCCACCGGCCATGGAGGCCCCGTGCGCCCGCAGCTTCACCTCCAGCAGGCCGCCGCCTCACGTCGTCCCCGTCTCCACTCAACCTCAAGCGCGGCCACGCCTGAAGACCGCTGCCTCCGCCCCGCCGACCTCGCGCTGTCCTCTGCCTGCCGGAGGACCATGGCGCCGCCGGCCTCCCCGGACGCCACCCCGAACCCCCTCGTCGTGAGCTCCCCCTCCGACCCCCCTGTTTTTCCCGTTCAGCTTCCCCCGCCATGGCCACCTAGTCGCGCCACCGCGCTCTCTGTGGCCGCCCCGATGAGCGCGCGCTCTACCTTCATAGTTGCCGTCGCTCTAGCCCGTACCTGCTAGAACTGCCGACACCAGTAGAAGCGCGCCGATGCGCTGGACGAACGATAGGCTCCGTTGTTTGCTTGGTCGCCGGAGACGCATTCCGGCATGGCGCCGCCGCCCCTGTAGCTCGTCGCCGGCGTGCTCAATACTTAAGCTGGCCACTGTCTCAATGACGTGTGGGCTTGAGACACTAACAGTTGGATTAGATGCTAATCATCCACTAGTAGACACTGACGGTCTAGCCCCGCTAGCTAATTACACTAATAATATCTAAAATTTGTTAAAAGAAAAACGGATTCAATGATACGTGGGACCACATCTAGTTAAACCTATTTAAATCAGTAAATAACCCTGTTAAAAAATATCTCACTGACAGGTGGCCCTGACCTGCCTGTTTGACTGGTCAAAGTTAACCCGGTAAACTGCTGACTATGCATGCTGACTGGACCCCCCCAGGCCCACTGTCATACTGTTAGGCTAGCTGCCTCTGTATTTAAAAATTAATGGACCATTTTATTTTCGAATTAATATTAATTTCAGAATATTGTTTAAAATCTTTGAAAAATCATTGAAAATAATCCGTTGCTCGGATGAAAATGTTTTCTAGATGAAAGTTGCTCAGAACGACGAGACGAATCCGAATACGCGGTCCATTCATCTGCCACAAGTCCCTAGCATAGCAAACGTTGAACTTTTCCCCTCCGGTTCATCTGTCTGATAGACGTCCGGAACCGGGAAAACCTTCCCGGATGTCTCCCCCTTCGCCAGTATTGCCCAGCGCTGTGTTAGAACACTTCTAGCCCCGCTTATTGTCTTGTTATGCATATGTTTGAGTGTATTTACTGTTTCTTCCCCCTCTTCTCTCCGGTAGACCCTGAGACCGCTGCTGATGCCACTGTGATCGACTACGTCGACGACGGCCCTTCTACCCTTTCAGTGGAGCTTCCAGGCAAGCCCCCCCTTTGATCATCCCGATATCACCCATTCTATACTCTCATGCTTGCATTAGATTTTGCTACTGTTATTGTTTGCTCCTATTCTGATGCATAGCCTGCTTTTGTACCTGCTATTGTTACCTACATGCTTACCCTAAACTGCTTAGTATGGGTTGGTCAGAGATCCATCAGTGACCCCCACCTTGTTCTTGTTCCCCCTGCTTCATCATCGACGACTCGATCAACGTGATCGACGACCAGAGCCCGGCACCTCACATCACATCATGCCGCTTTTGTTGCTTGACTCTGCAGAGCTACTATCGAGTGCCGAGGGTGATCCCTCATAACGCCCTCCTGATGATAATTCTGCAGTGTACCTATTCGGTCGTGGTCATCGAGGGTGATTTCCTCTTTCACCATTCCCGATACGGCTCTGTCGTTCAACACCTCAAGTGTGAACCTAGAGGGTGGTCCCTCTTACGTTCACCTTGATGATTACATTGAGTGGAATCCTCCGAGGGTGATTCCTTGGGTTTTCCCCTTGATGTCTGGACACACGGTTACCTTGAATTTACTTGAGACCCTTGGGAAAGTCGGGCGGGCCCGGAAAGCACCCGCAAGATGGTTACGAGGCACAGCCGGGAAGTCAGGCACCCTCGAGTGGGCTGGGCTTGCCCTTGTCGTATTTCCTCGAGATGGGGTGACGGGGTCACATTATCGTGAGTCTCTGCTTGTCTCTGCAAGCCCCCAATGCACTAACAGGTTTGGGTATTTGTTCTGAGTTGGCCTCTGGCCTTTACGCACTAACCACCACGCGAGAATAGTTATGGGCCTCGACGTCGCAGTATCAGCCGAAGCTTTGTCAGACGTCCAGTTCAGCACTGCGGCACGGTCGGATCGTGTTGGCCATCCGAGGCGGTGCTGGTATCCACCCTGCTTGCAACGACCCGGAGTGCAACGGGCAATGGGCCCAAGACCCCGGGGCACTTAGGATGTAGACCGGCGGGGACCTCTCTGCTGAGCCTAGGTAGGGCTGCGACGTGTTGATTTTTCGAGGCCAGGCATTGACCCCAGAAAGGTGTGTCCGGCCAGAGTGATCGAGCGTGTTGGGTAACGTGGTGCACCCCTGCAGGGAAGATCTTTATTCGAATACCGTGTCCATGGTAATGGACGTTCAGACTTATATCTTGATCTTATATAACTAAAAATGGATACTTGAGATATGTGATGGATATTTGGCTCCGGGATTGCTTTCTCGTAGGGAGTCGAGGAAGGATCTCTGGGCGTTAATGCTACAACATGTTTGTTAAATATAAACTACTATTCTTTACTCGTCTACATGCTACAAGATGCTTGGAGCTGCTTGAAGATGCTAGTCTTCGATAGGCTAGGCCTTCCCCCCTATTCTGGCATTCTGCAGTTCAGTCCACAGAAACAGCCCTTCCATTTGATACCAATGCATACTTAGTTTAGATCTGATGCCTGCGAGTACTTTGGATGAGTACTCACGATTGCTTTGCTACCCCTTTTCCCCCTTCCTTCTTCTTTCCGGTTGATGCAACCAGATGGTGGATCCTTGGAGCCAGATGCCACCGCCGATGGATACTACTACACGGAGGCCGCCGAAGACCAGGAGTAGTTAGGAGGTCCCAGACAGGAGGCCTTGCCTCTTCGATCGTTGCTTCTTTTGTGCTTGCCTTCTTAAGGCAGTCTTGTCTAACTTATGTATGTACTCAGATATGGTTGCTTCCGCTGACTCTTGTGTATCGAGCTTGTATTCGAGCCCTCTGGCTTGTAATATGAAGCTTGTATTGTTTTATTTGTGTCTAGAGTTGTGTTGTGATATCTTCCCGTGAGTCCCCGATCTTGATCGTACACATTTGCGTGTATGATTAGTGTATGGTCGAATTAGGGGCGTCACACTTCTCCTCCTCTCTCCCTTCCTTCCCTTCTCCTACTCCAACAAGGAAAAGGAGGAGTCCTACTCCCGGTGGGAGTAGGACTCCCCCCCTTGGCGCGCCCTCCTTGGCCGGCCGCCTCTCCCCCCTTGCTCATTTATATACGGGGGCAGGGGGCACCTCTATACACACAAGTTGATCTGTTGATCTCTCCCAGCCATGTGCGGTGCCCCCCTCCACCATATTCCACCTCGGTCATATCGTAGCGGTGCTTAGGCGAAGCCCTGCGTCGGTAGCAACATCATCACCGTCATCAGCCGTCATCCTAACGGAACTCTCCCATGAAGCTCTGCTGGATCGGAGTTCGCGGGACGTCATCGAGCTGAACGTGTGCTGAACTCGGAGGTGCCGTACATTCGGTACTTGGATCGGTCGGATCGTGAAGACGTACGACTACATCAACCGCGTTGTGCTAACGCTTCCGCTTTCGGTCTAAGAGGGTACGTGGACAACACTCTCCCCTCTCGTTGCTATGCATCACCATGATCTTGCGTGTGCGTAGGAATTTTTTTAAATTACTACATTCCCCAACAGTGGTATCAGAGCCAGGTTTTATGCGTAGATGTTATATGCACGAGAAGAACACAAGTGAGTTGTGGACGATACAAGTCATACTGCTTACCAGCATGTCATACTTTGGTTCGGCGGTATTGTTGGATGAAGCGGCCCGGACCGACATTACGCGTACGCTTACGCGAGACTGGTTCTACTGACGTGCTTTGCACATAGGTGGCTGGTGGGTGTCAGTTTCTCCAACTTTAGTTGAACCGAGTGTGGCTACGCTCGGTCCTTGAGAAGGTTAAAACAGCACTAACTTGACAAACTATCATTGTGGTTTTGATGCGTAGGTAAGAATGGTTCTTGCTCAGCCCGTAGCAGCCACGTAAAACTTGCAACAACAAAGTAGAGGATGTCTAACTTGTTTTTGCAGGGCATGTTGTGATGTGATATGGTCAAGGCATGATGCCATATTTTATTGTATGAGATGATCATGTTTTGTAACCGAGTTATCGGCAACTGGCAGGAGCCATATGGTTGTCGCTTTATTGTATGCAATGAAACCGCCATGTAATTGCTTTACTTTATCACTAAGTGGTAGCGATAGTCGTAGAAGCAATAGTTGGCGAGATGACAATGATGCTACGATGGAGATCAAGGTGTCGCGCCGGTGACGATGGTGATCATGACGGTGCTTCGAAGATGGAGATCACAAGCACAAGATGATGATGGCCATATCATATCACTTATATTGATTCATGTGATGTTTATCATTTATGCATCTTATTTTGCTTTGATTGACGGTAGCATTATAAGATGATCTCTCACTAAATTTCAAGATAAAAGTGTTCTCCCTGAGTATGCACCGTTGCGAAAGTTCGTCGTACCGAGACACCACGTGATGATCGGGTGTGATAAGCTCTACGTTCATCTAGAACGGGTGCAAGCTAGTTTTGCACACGCAGAATACTCGGGTTAAACTTGACGAGCCTAGCATATGCAGATATGGCCTCGGAATTGTAACACTCCGAGAATCATGCTACAGTAACTCCCTGTGATTAAGCTAATCATGTTGCTAAACAGGGCTTGATCACATTTGAATCACATTCCTTTTAAACTCCTAGTTCAAACTTCAATTAAATTTAAAAGTGGAAAATAAAAGTTTTCAAAAATTTAAACAAAAATGTTCGGGCCATGCCAGAAATTGCACTAGTAATTATGGTGGAGAAAACACATTTTTATAAAATACCTAAATACTTTTAAATGAAATATAACAGAAAAGAAAATAAACAAATAAAAAGAAAACAGAAAACAGATCAGACAAAAAAAGAAACAAAAGGAGAAG